>NW_020955940.1:176406-309294 GCF_003031625.1 Empidonax traillii
AAAAAAAAAAAAAAAAAAAAAAAAAAGAAGGAAGGAAAAAGACAACCCCCCCCACCTTGCTGACCTGGAGAAGTGAATAGTTTCACCATATGGACTCAACCCACAGCCAAACCTGGCAAACAGGAATGAGCAGGATTTGCCAGTCATCTACTCCTCAGATGTCCATAATCCTGCAACTTCCTTCAAACTACAAACTGTACAGATTTTGACGGCAGACTAAGCTTTAAGGTTAAGCAAAGAGAGCCCTTTCTGCTATCTGCACAGCTTCCTATTCCCTGCCCACTTTTAATGTGTTGAGGTTTAAACATCGGATTGTGTAGGTTTCTGTAGGGCACGAGGAGCTCAGCAGTCCTTCCTAAAAAACCAAACCACACAAGACAAAGAGGCAGCCCCCTCAGACAGCGCAGGAGGGGTGGCGGGGGGCGGTTCGGAGCCAAGGCGAGCAGGGGGCCCAGACGGACACACCGTGCGGGGCGCACGGACCCCACGAGCCGCTCTGCGGCACCCGAGCGCCGGGCCGGGGGCCTCCGCGGGCCGCAGGCACCACCGCGCTCCCCGGGGCCGGCACTGACCTGGCGCCTCTTCCAGCTCTTCCCGGCTCCGGGCGGCGCTTCCAGCGGCTCCGCCACCAGCGTCACCGCAGCGCGCGACACCGGCCTCAGCGGCGCCCGCCGCGCCTGCGCGGCACCGCCCCCTCCCCCTCACGGCGAGACCCAGCGGCGCGAGCGACAGCGAAGTGAACCAATCGCGTTCCCGTACTGCCCCTCGCCTTCCCGCCCTCAAGCGAGCTGAACCAATCAGAAGTCAAAGACGCGCCGGAGGTTCGAGAGACAGCCAATAGGCTGAGAGAAGAGGAAGGAAGGTGGGCTGCGATTGGCGGGCGGCTCCGTCTCCGGGAGTTGTTGCTGGGCAGGGTAAAGATGGCGGCTCTGGACAGGGTCAAGGTGCTGGTCCTGGGCGACTCCGGTGAGTCCCTGTCCCCAGGCCGTGTGCCCGGGGCTGCTCCCGAGGACCCGCCTCTCGTCCGCTTCCCCGTCACCAGCTGAGGGGCCGGGAACGCCCGCGCTCAGTCGGCGCTGCTCCCGGCCCCGCTGCCTGTAACCCCGGCTCCACCTCCCAGGAGTTGTTCTCTCTCTGTGCCCTCGCAGGTGTCGGAAAATCTTCCCTCGTTCATCTGCTCTGCCACAACCAGGTGCTGGGAAACCCGTCCTGGACAGTGGGCTGCTCCGTGGATGTGCGAGTAGGTGACGTGCCCGGCCCCTGGGTACCCCTGAGCCCGCACTGTAAGGGGAAGAGAAGGGCCTTGACTTCATTATTTTATTTTCATTACTTCCACCATAGAAAGAGGTGTGCTTTGACGGTGTGATTGGGTGAGGACTTAATCTTTCAAGACAAATAGCATCATATGTGAGCCACGCACTTGTGTGAGCAAGTTTTGACCTTCCTAGGTTGTCAGAGTCACACAAGGTATTTGTCACTCATAGCCCCTGTCCCCACTGCAGTGGCCACGGGCGAGTTACAAGTCACAGGGCGGCCAGTTTAAGTCAGAAGGCACAAAATTCCAACCAAGCTTCCCTGAGAAACAGGCAGTGCACAGCCACGTGGTCAGCTAAACAAACTGGGGAAAAACAGTTTGCTGGTTTAGGTTGTGGGCACTGACTGTGACACCAAAGGGTTGCTTCTCCCCCTGACTCCTCACTGTAGGACCTGCTGTGGGAGGAGTGAGGATATCCATCCAGCAGTTTTTTGGCCCAACCTACAGCCCTCATGGGACATTGATAAATGCTTTTTTCCTTCACCACTCTTTGCCGCATTCTCCTTGAAACGCGTTGCCCTAGATTAGGAATATATTTCCAAAATTTGGAAAGCGGCATTCCTGTTTGGCTGTGGAGGAAAACTGCCAGGCAGATCCAGGGGCAAAAGCTGTTGGTTGATTAATTCAGTTGAGATGGTGATGAGAATTTGGAGAGCAAAGAGATGTGGTCAGTTGGAATCCAGTGTGGTTGCCTGTGTTAATAGTCCTGCAGTACTACAGTGTGGATTTTAACAACTGTAAGAAGTCAAGACCTTAATTTTTAATTTGTTTTAGCAACATGCTATTTCTAAGCACGTCATGAAGCGTTAGGTTTGCTCATACTGAGATGGAAATGATACTCCCTGCTTACTCACCAAGCTCCATTCCCTATAGGAGCTGTGGTATCCAGGGGTTGCTGCTTGACTCATTCCATCTCTCTTCCTTCCACTTGAGAGGTTTGAAATGGTGTCATCGTGAGAATTTACAAATTTCCATCCAAGTGCAATAATCCTTCCAGCTGAATGTGTAAGTGTCATGTGGATTAACTCCTGTGAGTTGGTGCTGTGGTTATGTATTATGTGAATTTTTCACCAGATCCATGACTACAAAGAAGGGACTCCAGAAGAGAAGACTTACTACATTGAGCTGTGGGATGTTGGAGGTTCAGTGGGTAGTGCCAGTAGCGTGAAAAGCACACGAGCAGTATTCTATAACTCGCTAAACGGTGAGTTTGCTTGGTGTAGATCTGACTTTATTACTGTTTCTCTTAAGAGCCATCCCTTGGTTCTGGGGCAGGGTTCCTTGTGGTCTGGCTGAGGGCCATATTGTTCTCTTTTCTGATTTATACAGGGGAAAAAAACCTGATAACATTAACAGGCAGAATTTTATGGATTCCGTTTTGAACTCTAAAGATATTTTAGGCAAAGATGTGCAGATGAGCTTTATCAGCCTTTCACTTCAGTCTTGTGTAGCTGGCACAGCAGGGAGTCTTTAAAGGTGCAGTAGTGTCCCTTCCAGCTACACTTGCAGACATAAATGTTACCTTCACCCTTCCAGGCCTGATTAACTGCAGAAATGTGATTTCTGACAGACAAATTCCTGTCTGTTCAGTTGCAAAACTACAGCAGGGAAATGATTATTTGAGTTTATGTGAACTTTGATAGTTGCATCCTACCTTGGCAAATTTGAACTGCCTTCCATAAAACTGCAATATGCTGATAACTATCTTGCCTCTGCTCATTTAGTTTAGCATTATAATTCGTTTAGTTAGATTATTTTTGAGAATTGAATCTTGCAACTTGCTGCATGTTTAGAAAGTAGTATTTTATGCCTTCTTTTGAGATAGTGACTTAAAGTCCTATTAGTTCATTTCTACCACTAATATGAGCAGATAAAAGATTATGAACATAACAATGCAGTATTTAAATTCTTCCTTTTTTGTCATCTGAGGATAGTTCACTACAGATAGATGTATATCAGATTAACAACTGCTTCTGAAAATCTGTCTCAAATGTTCTGTTTGTTTCTCTTTTCTTGTTCCAAATAATTTGAAGGCCTTTCAGTAACATCTTAAACCACACAATAAATATTTTTGATCTGCGATTAACTAGTTCTTTCCTCCTCCTTTCCCAGGAGGGAAACTGTTTGTAGGTACCTCTTGCTTATATTGTTAACTGGTCCCCTGTAAGTAAGGCTTGAGTTGAATTGTGCCCTCAAAGGAAGCCTCTTTGGTATATGATGAAATGGATTTATTTTTGACATCAAATTCACGGTATGCCAGTGAGTGTGGGTCAGACTTGGAAACATCCTGGAACAGCCCATTAGAAAATGAAACCCTGAACTGAATTATAATTGATGACATTATTAAAAGACGAGTTATTTATCTCCACTGCCCAAAATACATTATTAGGCAGCTCACATATGAAAAGTGTTGACTTTGGTAGTTAACCTTGGCTCTTGTTTCTTTCATTAGATTAATTTCTCCATTAGAGCTTGTCTCACAAATTGCCTCAGTTTGACCTGATTTAAGAAGAGAAGATGAATGTGTTCCTTCTGCCTGACTGCTTTGCTTTCTGGGCTTACAGTGGTCTGAAAACCTGAGACGGAAAGGCAGTTAATGCTTGGTTGTGGCAGCACCTGTGCGGGCTGTTGGGCTGTTGACAAAGCTGGGAACAGTTTGTGTTTTGGATTGACCACAAATCATCTGTTTTGCTGACCCTCCATCTGGTGTGTGGACTGTGATAACTGAGGACAGGGACTAGGCAGTAAGGCTTTGGTTTGCAGGCCTTCATGTGGGAGGAACGTTTCCTTGAGTAGTCATTGGTCCTGCCTGCTCTTCTTGCCTGTTGACGCAGTCTTTTGCTGCTGGTGCAACCGACTGTGCAGGTTTTACTGACGCAGACAAGGGCACTGACCAATCAAAAACATAACTGAGGGAGAGTGTTTAGAGGTGGAGAGTGTTCCTCGCAGGTTATGCAGCAGTGCCTCAGAATCTGTTGCTGTAGGCCAAGTTGCGTTGTGTCAGGCTTTTTCTCCTTACACTGAGGGTGGACACGCAGCTGAGTTTCCTTTTTCTGCTGTTACTGAGATATTTGTTTTGAGATGGGGCTGTGGTTGTGATATGCTGGGAACTCTCACAGGAGAGTCTGTGCACAGTCATGTGGGGTAGTGGAAAATGTTTATGGAAATGTGGTTTGTTGATCAGGTGTACGGTGGGTAGCACCTTTGGGAGTTGAGGTGAAAAGTTAAATTACTAAGTTTTTTCCACCTATAGGCTGTGAAGTGTTTTGAGAATGAATCTTGATCCACATAAGGGGTATAATTCCATTTTGTCCTTGAATTAATGACAGTTTAAAGTCTGGAGGAAGTGGGAACATTCCACATATTGCAGAAGGTGTGAATAAATAGAAGAAATTTTCTAGCAGTAGTTGGTAATTGAGCTAGGAACTGTGGTTATCAGAGGTGGGTGTCTGTTAATAGCACAGCTAGGAAGTGTGGCTATATCTCAGAGTTTACATTTTGAAGGCTCATGGTAATGAAAAATGCTAGTAGTTTAATCTTAAATACAAGAAATCTTATTAATTCATGTTTCTACCAGGAAATATCCTAAAGCAGCCCAATAGGACATGAAATCTTGAACTTATGCATCTGAATTATAATTTTGGTGAACTGTGAAAGTTTATCGTTGCCTGTTTCCCCTTTGGATATCTCCCTAAGAATGTAGCATTAATTCTTGAAAATGCAGGAAAGGAATAGTGCTCTCTTACCTCTTTGAAACAAAGAAAAAGCCTTTAGATGTCTTAGATGGTGTGACAGAAGGATAATTATGTTTACAAGTTAGGTAAAACAGAGAAAGGCTAAATTCTCTGCTGCAGTAATACAGAATTTCAGTATCATTAGAAATAGAGCAGAATTTGGGAATGCCTGCAAGCCTTTTGTGGATTAAACTCTGAGGTGGCTGTTTGTTTCCTCCTTTCATGAGATTTTTCTCTTAAGCTCTTATCCAATTCCTGATAAGCAGCTTTAAAAAACCTGTTGCATCCTGATATTTTCAGCCTTACTCATTCGCTGTAACTGAACTGGTTATGCATCCCTTTCTTCCTTCTCAGATATCTGGAAACCTGCAGATGTCATTTTGGTAAGATAAGAAAAAAATATGTATCATTAAATAGCATCTTGCTGTCTTTTCTTTTACCCTAGGGATAATTTTAGTGCATGACTTAACCAACAAAAAATCGTCCCAGAATTTGTATCGCTGGACTTTGGAAGCGCTCAACAGAGATGTCGCTCCAACAGGAGTTCTTGTGACAAATGGGTGAGTGTAACACATATGTACAGAGTTAAGACACAGTAATTCTAAGCTGTTCTGGAAGTCTTTGTTCATCCCTCAGGCAGCTTGGAGTGCACAGGAAACTACATGTGGCTAGGCTTCTAAGAAAGGAAGGAAAAAATTGGGAATATCAAAGAAAGTTGCTGTTCTTTGTGTTTTGTACTGCCAGTCAGGCCATTCTGACAGTAGATTCCCAAACTGTGTAGCAGAGACCTTGCTTTAAGGGAAGAGATTTTTACTGCATCCTTCATTTGCTTGAGGCCTCTGTGAAAGTGGGTCAAGTCCCTGATACCTGAAGACTTCTTTGTCTGCACTGACATGTGTGCTTATACAGGAAATGTCACGAGATGGTATGTCTGTTCCAGAAGGCTTTCCTTTCATGTACCCAGACTGAGGAAGTTTACTTCATAAATCTTTGGTTTGGATGATGAGGGAATTTTTTCAGGAGTATGGCTGAAAGAGCTTAAAAAAACTGCTCCATAAGCATGTTCATAATTAGCTTTCCAACATCTTGTCAAGTGTTTCCTCCTGTACCTCTGTGCTCCTCTTACGCATGTAGTCAAGGAGGTTTTAAGATCATTGATAAACATCACACATGAGCAGGAAGGCAGTAATAAAGAGTAGCTTTTCGTGGGAAAAATATCTATTATTTATCTACCTGTGCTGGTACACAGGTGTTTCTGTAGAAACATGGGAGGTGAGAAAGGGGATTTGCATTGTATAAACTGTAAAATTCTCCACTTTTCCACAGACAGATTCTTGTCAAGGACAGATGCTTGGCCACTAGCAATCACTTGGTCAGGTTGTTGCTGTTGTTGTAAAATTACTTTCCAGAAAGCTTGGTTTAGGTAAAAATGAAAGACAAGTGACTATCCTGGAGAACGATTGAAGCATGGATTTGTGATGACATTTAATTGCAATATTATTTATTTTATAAAGGCTATCTTTGATCATTTTTCATACTTGAATCAAAGCTTGCTGGAATTCAGCTTATAGTGGCTACCTTTACTTGAATATAGAAGAATTTATAACTTGACACCATGCAGTTGTTGTTGCAACCCTCTTTGATCGCACGTGGAAAGGGGTAGTGTTTCACAGGTGCAGTTTATTTCACTGTCCCTCCTTAAAAAGTGTATGTATGTAGGAACTTCAGCTGTTCAGGGATGCCAGCTCCCTGATCGTTCCTTGGTGTCTGCATATACACTCGGTACAATACTGGAGTTCCTGTTACTTTCCTGCCTGTATTAGCATTTCTTCTGTGGTTCATCTGTGCTGAGAAGAACTCCAACTCATGTGGTTTCTTTTCTCTTTCCTTTCAATTCCTGTGTAGTGACTTAGATGCAGAAGTCCTTCCTTAATTAATGGACACAGCACATTCTCACTTAAATAAATCATGACTCCTACTAATTAAATTACCATTTTTTGAAAGGGACAGGGGAGCTGAGGGTGCCTCTGTGCCCACTTACATCACCTTATTCAGGATTGTATTTGTTTCCCTCATCAGTGACTATGACCGTGAACAGTTTGCTGATAACCAGATTCCACTGCTGGTAATAGGAACTAAGCTGGATCAGATCCCAGAAACTAAGCGGAATGAAGTTTTGACCAGAACAGCTTTCTTGGCTGAGGATTTCAATGCTGAAGAGATAAATTTGGTTAGTATCTTTGTCACCAGTGTTGTTTTTCTTTTATATGGGAGTGAGTCCAATTTTTAGTAAGTAAAGATGTTGTGACAAAAATTGGGCTTCTGGAGACTTTTGCAGTAGTGCCAGAGTCATGCACATTTTGTTTGGCTGTACCCCTTGCTTGATGAAACAGTCATCTTTGTTTCACTACAGGGAGGTGTAGCAGGTCTTAAATGACAGGTCACTGACACTTTAGAATTGATGTTAATTGAGTTAAATTTTCTCTTTCTTGCTCATAGTTCTGACACAGGCTGCTTTTGAATGAAACATCAAGATCACTTTATATAGATATGTAGGTGTAAAAATATGCATGTGCTGTGTAAATGCATACACATACACACACAGGATCTCATATGTAGCCTGTACAAATCATTATCTGACTGAGATAGCTGGTGATGGAAGGAAGATGTGGAGCACAAAGGGGGTTATTTAGATTCTGCAGTTGTTTCACAGATTAGAAGTTGGCCTTTTCTCTCTAGTGACTGTAGAGCAGAAATCAGCAGATCCACTGTTTCCTGGAGCTGACAGCCTGTGTCAGGGGACAGGGTGTGTTGATTTCCAAGCGTGTGGCTTCTTTGTGTTGATTTCTGTGTGCTTGGTTTGTTGTTGTCTTCTATGCATTCTAGGATTGCACCAATCCTCGCTACCTGGCTGCAGGTTCATCCAATGCTGTCAAACTAAGCAGGTTTTTTGATAAGGTAAGTCGATTAAATGATGTTTTATGGTCCTGGATATCAAACACCGTCAGTGATTTGAACATGAACAACAGTTAGCTGCTCCTTTCACGTTCCACTTTTCGAGTTGGTTCAAGCCAGGTGTGGGGAGGCCAAAGACTGGTCTGCTTTTGGAACCCTCCAGAAAATAGCTGATCTGCTTGAAGATTTGATTCTTGATCTGTATAGAGGAGTGAAAAAGAATTCAGAAGTGTGCAAAGACGCTCAGCATATGCTTTTGAAGTTGTCTGGCAGGCCAGAGGGGTTGCAGTGTTCTCAGGCAGTAATTTGGGGAGTTACAAGACTGGTTAGCTCTGTTGATCCTGGTTAAAGCAGCGTTTAGGATTTAACAAAATTGGCATATTGCTCTCCCTTCCTGAAAAAGAGACCATCAAGGTCCACTGTGAAAATGACAAGGAATGCTCTGGTTAAGCACCCCCTGGATATAACATAGTGGAGCAGCTACTGTATAGTAGTGGAACCATTACACCTGCCGAGAGGGAATGGGAGGAAGGACTTTGATGCAGAGGGAGACACCCAGATCATCACCTTCATGATCCAGGAGGGCTAACTAAATTAGGTGTGTGGAAGTTGAGGATAACACAGCCCTTCTAAGAATGGCTGGAGGTGGAAAGTCCTACGTGTACTAGAGCACTGCACTTAGAGCAATAGACCCAGACCAGATAATGTGGGTTCAGACCTTGTCCAAGTTAGCCGTGAGTTGCCGTGCTCACGTGTGAAGTATTTGTTGGAATCCAAGGTTATGCACGTGCTGTGCAAGCTAAGATCATTCTCTGTTGTTCCCAGGTCATAGAGAAGAGATACTTCTTAAGAGACGGCAATCAGGTTTGTCATTTTCCCTCCCTTTTTGTTTGATTTCTCCCTGTGTAATGGGAACTGCTGACACAATCCTCTTTGAAACATGGGTTTCATGCGACTTAAATGGTAATCTGTGCTGGTAATTGAGTTCTTATATCTGTGAGAACACAGCTAGTTTGGATAGAGAGAAAAATGGCCAACTTTTGTCAACTTAAGTATTTGTAATGTGATTGGCAATGAAATACTAAAGTATGCTGACATAGTAAAAGTTGCAGAAGTGAGGTGAAGTGGGCAAATATGATTTCTTTCAGCTGTCAGCTTCTTGGTTGCAGATTTAGGCCAGAAATGCTATCTGGAAGGTCGGTGAAAAGGCTTGGTTTTGCACAGTTGGAACTAGTATTTTATCTTGCACAAATAGTTTTCACAGACCCAGTGGAGCCACAAGAAAAATGGGAGTTTAATACTGGCTTGTAATTCATTCCTAAATGACTGAATTTAGTGTTTTCAGCACAGTTGGTGAAGAACTACAAAATGACTTCTGGTTTGGGCAAACCACTTCAACTTCTCCTGTCCCCCACCTCCCCACAGAGAGTAGCGAGGTTACATTTGCCCTATCTGTCAGGTACTTGCAAATTACCATGAATAGCATCACTAAAATACAGTCAAATGTATCATTAGAGGTAGCTGTGCTGAAAGCCCCTTAGGGAGAGCAGGGAAAAAAATAGTCACAAATTACAAAATGCTTCCTTTCTTTAAGCAATTTTTAGTGCCTTTTAAAAATAAACTTGCTCTTGCTCTTGCTCTTGCCTCTTTCAGTTCAGCATGATGTCTTTTTTTCCTCTCCTTTCCCCTCCTCTCCACATTCTAGTGAAAGGAAGTTTCCCTTTCATGGGGATAATAGCTTAATGCAGAAATCTGCTTGTGTAGCTGGTTGTCTTTGATGCATAATGTAAGATTTTTACTTTTATTGTTGGATCATATTTAGTGGCTAGCCAGGGATTAACTATATATTCCTTATGGCTGTGTGCCAAAGATTACAGCCTGCTGATGACTGTTTTCATCTGCTTCACTGACAAGAGCTCAAAAGCTTAAAACAAATATTAAGCAGTGGGCAGTTATGTTTAAAGAGAAAAATCCAAATTGGAAAGGGAGGTTTGAATATAGCCTCTTAATGTACATCTACTTAATGTAATTCTTACCAGTGTGTTTGTGGGTTTTCTACAATAGGTCGCTTTGATAATTCATGTTTTGAGGTATTTCTGTTATAGACTTCTTCAGGATGAAAAGAATGATAAGTTTCAAATTGTTCGCAGCTATGACTTCAGTCAGATCTCTAATAAATAAATAATTGTTGCTCTTAATTAGCGATTTTGATTTTAAAATGCTAAAGCAGAAAACTTTTTACCTACCAACTACTTTTTAGTTGTAATGATTTTCCTTTTTAAATTCCCAAAGCAGTTTTCCTGAGATTAGCCTTTGTGCAAAATCTGCCTGATTTTTCCCTTAGAGATATTGCTTTTCAGAGATGAATAAAACAATACTTCAATGAACACCTTGCATATGTGTTTGAGTTTGGGGTCTGAAAACCCCAAGTAAATTAATTTGTGGAGTTCTTAGTGGACTTTTATTTTGGGAAAGCTCTTTAGCTTTATCAGTTTACCAATGAAGTGTGTAACCTGAGCAGTCTACTTTGGATTGTAAAATACGTTTTTGTCCCATACTGTCCATACCTGCTGATGTTCTCCTGGCATGATTTGTAGTACTTAGTTGGCTGTACCCAACAGCTGACACCTTCCATTTTAATGTATTCTGTTTCTTGTGGAAGCGTAGAATTGTTTTGGGAGGATGTGTTTACTGGGTCTGCTCTTTCTGCTTGTGTGTAGTTAGTAAGCTAAAAGTTTACTAGACTGTAATCAGTTTTATGATGCCAGTAGGACAGATATTTTATGGAATATTAGAAGGCAGTGCATCACTTTCTTTTGGGGATTCACAGATGTATTGGATTGAAAATCCGTCCAAAATACTGTTAAACCAGAGAAGCCTCTGATGGTTTCAAGGAGATTTTCTTTGTAAACATCCATTGTCGCGGTGTAAGTGGTATCTACAGATTGGCTGCAAAAGCAGGAGTCCTAATCCTTTGTATTGTTGCAGCCATTTCTATTCTGACAGTTTTCCTAAAGCTTTCAGCAGTTGATAAAACTGTGCTTTAAACTGCCAGTGAAGTGCTGCTGTCCCGGGTTTGAAGGCATAAAGCCTCGACAGCTCTTTAATAGGACTTGATTACACCATTTGATAGTTTTAAAAATGAATGGAGGAAAAATTCTTGTGTGCATTTGAATCTGGGGGGAAACACAGACTTTGAAATCTGTAATTAACTAGTTTAGGATTTGCCTGAGAAATTAAGGCTTTCATTGTAACCCTTGCCAAAAAAGCCTTAAGGAATACCACAGAACAAATGAGCCATACTCAAGTTGTGCAGTGTTTAATTAATGGTGCTCCTCTAGCAGCAAGCATTGTAGTCCTGACTGTGGAGATGGTGTGGAAGAGGATACTGCAGTTGGCTTGCTAACAGGCACTCAGATGTGGGCTAGAGAGAGCTCATGCTGATTCTGACATGGCAACTTATCTTCCCTGTCTTTAGGTTCCTGGCTTCTCTGAAAGGAAAAGGTTTGGAGGAGGAACACTGAAGAGCCTTCATTATGACTGAACACTGAAGAAGTGGAAGATGACTTCTCTGAGTTCCTAATGACATTCCCATTCCAACTGGATGCTCAAAGATAATGCTTATGTCAAGCAGAGTAAAATATTACAACTGGCTAGCCTGCTGAAGCTGCTATTGTTGGAAAAGACTTGGGGAAGGATTTCCAGAAGCCTAATCTGAAGCCTAGAGTCTTTCTTAGGATTGCAGGCTGTCCGGATATATGGGAACAATTGGGGAAAGTGTGCAATAAGTTGAATATCTCTCACTGCTGTGGGAAACTTTATGCACAGCATGTCTGTGTGACATCTTTCTCTCCATTTTGGGAAACTTAGGGACAGTCTTTGCAATGAATTGCATTCATTTTACCTCTAAAGGAAAGGTGACACTGAGTGGGCTTCACATTTACTGTAAAGTGAACAAAATGGGTAAGGAACGGTCTGGAAACTAATAGAATGCCTTTATTAAATGAATGGTGTTGTCTCACCTGGAACACGCTGTTCATCCTATTCAAAAGGGAAAAAAGAAAGGCAATATATGAAGAAAAGGTTTGAAACATTAAAAAAAGAAAATCGTTAGCAGAAAAGAAGTGGTGTTAATTCTGCTGCTTGAATTAAAATTGTTTACTTGGAGAGGACAAAGTGAATCAGGTTTTTGTCTTTTCATAATTGACTGGTCTTGTTCTTTATATTAAATTAAAAGGCAATGCTTTGAAAACTGATGGGAAAGGTATGTTTTTATACAATGCTTATTTGGAACAAATGTGACGTGGTCTTTCTGAGCCTGAGGGCTAAGTGGATTCAGAAAACATGAAATATGGGAACATCCTCTGAATTAGAATGGATAGAAATTTAGAAGTGATATAAAACTGTGTAAAAAATAGGTACTGAGCGTGATTATAAGGAAAGTTCTGCAATACAGATGTTTTCTTTACATATTTAGCACTATAAAGGAGACTTTACCTGGTCTGATCTATTGTGCAAGCTGTTGTCTTCCTAAATAGCCCAAGCTTTGCATGGTTTCTCACCTCCCCAGAATAGTGTGGAGTAGTAAAAGCCTGATTTATGTCAATTTCTACTTTCAGCTCCTTTCTCACAGTCACCTCTAATGGTTAAGCCTCTGGCAAAGGCTAACTAAGAGCTGGAGTTAGATATAAATAGAGATTAATAATAAATGGGGATAGAAGAAAGTGAAATGCTGGTGTGAAATTGGCAGGGAGCAGAGTTCTGCAGACTCCAGATTACCTCTGCCTGCAGCCCTTCTAGCAGCTGCTAGGAAATAAATGGAAAACTGCCTATTGCCACTAATCAGGCACAAAAGTGACAGCTAGGTGCACCAGTCAAACTTATTACAAATATGGATACCATGCTTTTCCTTAGGCCATTTCCAGAAAGGTCTTGGAGCATTTGTAAACATGAGTGTGCAGTAAGTTTTTAGATGCCTGTATGAAATGGGTTCTTAGTACACATTTAGTTTACAACCAAATAAAAGAGGGTACCAAAATATTAATAGTAAATAACCTATGTCTGAGCCATGCAGCTCATGACAGCACCAATGTCTCTCTGTGATCCTTTGACAATGAAAATTATTTTCTCAAGGTCAGGTGCTGTCCTAGGGTAACCAGATCTGAGCTCTCTCAGGTTCCTAAGGAATTGCAGAGCAGAACAAGCAAGCTAGCACTATTTCTTCCTTCACCCTCTGGCTTCTTTAGGGGAATTGGAAGTGTTGCAGAGTAAGGGAGGCCATTTATTGTGAGATGTTGCATTAAAAGATGGTTGCAAAGGTCTTCAATTTGGAGGCAGGGGCTTTCCAAAGTAGCCCTCTTCAAGTAATCGGAAAGGAACGTAGCTCAGCATGCTGTAGAGTGGCCAAAGCCCTGGTTGCAGCTCGCCTGTTTGTAGGTTTTAAAATAGGCCTCTAGTACAGATTAAGTATTTTATTTGTTTCGATCTTGGCAGGCAACTGCAATTAGGTATATTTTTTCCTTTTATGACAAGGTGATGTATATTGGATTCATGCATGCTGATGTTATATTTATTTTTACAGGAAGTCCTAGCTTCTTGTCAGAACCAGGATTGTGTGAGCAGCCAGAGTTAGATTCCTTTCTGCATCTTACCTGTGTCAGCTGCCCAAAACAAGGTTCACCTCCAGACTTGGGGCTGTGACACCAGACTTCCCTGTGTCACACTTACCCTGCCCTCTGGTTTCCCCTTTCTTCCTGTTTTTCTCTGTTTCTCTCTGCCATGCTTTGTCTTCCTTGCTATACCACCCAAAGTCTCTGTCTCTCTGTTTTCCCACATCTCTCCTGCTGTCTGTCTTTGGTATCTGTCACAGGCACACACATTTGACATTGAAACATTGTTACTCACTCCCTTTAAAATCAAGATACTTGATCTGTCTGTGTTATTTCCCAGGCAGATGTTTGTACCAGAGGTGTCAGTGAAGATGGCTCATGCAGGTACATGTGAGACATGTTAGACCTCCCATGCACAGGCAGGTGAGATGCAAAGTAAATAAACAATGAGCCTCCACTCTTCCCAAGGGGCTTGGCAGAGCTTTCTGGTTGATCTATGACCACTTTGATGACTGGGGGGATAGTGAGAAGCACAAATATGTCCTAAATACTGAAAGCTCACCAGATCTGCCCCTCTGGATTTCCATGAAGAAAAGTAGGAAACCTGTGTGTACAGTAACCTTACATTCTTGGGTCATACATTTTTGGCCTCGTAGCAGCAGGCTTGCACGCTCCTTGCAGCCATCTTTGTCAAAGGTGCTGCTGGCTTTTTAAGGATGTGAAACCTATCCAGTAATGGGGGTTTGGGTGCAAACTTAATACAAATTTTCATTATTGATTATATTTTCAGAGGCAACTGCAGTATGCTCCATTTGTCACAAATGAGATATGAACTACTGTGTCGTAGCCTGCAGTCAATATCGCTCAGGTATGGTAAAGTCAGAGCTTGAATTCTCATTTCTCAATGGATAACAAGGTGACAGTTTTCAGTGATCGAAAACCTGCTTCTGCTTTTCAGCAAAGGGAGCTTAATCCTCCTATTTCTTTTGTTAGTCAGCTCTTCCTATTAGAAGTCATGTTCCTGTCTCACTTTCGTTTTGAGGAGCTGGTTACTTTGATTCCTTTATAGGGTTGAGCAAGTCTGTGACTTAGTGCACTAGTTTTCTTCGACAAAAAGCCATTATCGATATTGATGAACCTGTCACTGGCTGGCAAGTAACCAGAAAGCACATAGAGGTAAAGCTTTCCTCAGGGTGTGCTTCACTGCAGCGCTGTGCGTTAGGTCCTCAGACACACACTGGTTTTGGAAAAGAACACATAGATATCAGGTGGAAGAGGGGAGGGAGAATAAAAACAGTCCCACTTTTCTTTAATCTCAAATGTCCAATCAATGGCAAAGCTCTCCTACCTAGTGGGGGCCTGTTGCATGTAGCCAGAAGTGTTATTCTTAGTATTATCCACCTGTGCTACTGTGGGTTTATTCTAACATCTGATCAGTAAGTGGGGAAAACATGTTTCTTTTTGGTACATGAGAACCCAACGCAGAAGTTGAGAAGTCTTCATCACTCATTGTGGTTATGTGAGCAGTGCAAGGGCTTTCCACGTGTGCAGGCAAAGCTGCAATAAACAGTGATTCTCAGGACCTAAGTCTAAATGGACCTTTAAATTAGATGTAGTTCCCTAACAGTGAGAGTGATGATGCCTGGAACAGGTAATGGATAAAGGCAGATTTGTCAATGTTTGGGGCTTTTCGGGGTAGCATTCTGAAAGATGTGCCTTAGCACAGCTTTGAGGTAAAGTCCCCCAGCATACTTGTGAGGAAGGTGGTTTAGGTGATCAGAGCTATCTGTGGCAGCAAAGAGACTGTGAAATCTGGCTTTGGCAGTTCATCTGCTTAGCCAACCCCTGCTGCAAAGACCATTAGCTACAGAAATGCGTTTTCTTTTTCCTGCGTTGGCATTATATCACCAAGATACAGCTTGTGCCCCTCGGGCTTATCAATGCACGGAAATTCTGGTTCCATACCTCTTGAAATTGCACAGGGAAATTTATTCTCGGCATACCGGCACAGACTTCTCTCAAAAAGATCTTGAATACAAGACAAGCTCGTAAATAAAAACACATGCTCTTTCTTGACTAGATCAACCAAATGAAGTCTGTGCTGTGTGGGCAGACCAACCAGAAATTCAGTCATACTTTTGACTATGAGGAGCATGAAGTGAAATAGTGAGTGATTAACCCACACACATCTACTTTCTCTTTGACCTGAAAGTTAATGTTTACAGAGTGGAAATGCAGTGCTGGCTTTGAGTTAAAGATTTATTAAAGGACAAGGATGCCCAGTAGCTTTGAAGGCTGGGACTATGTTCAGAGCTTTTATCTTGCTGTCTTATGCCATCTGCTCTTCCTGAGGCTTGTTTTGCTGTGGCTTACGTGGGTTTGATGGCCTGTCCTACCCTTGAATAAAAGGTCAGATGGCAAAATTCAGTTACTGTCCAAAATTAGCACCCTCTTTAGCTGATGCACCAGAGTGGAGAAGGAGAGAACAAGGCAATATGACTAAATTTTCTTCTGACTCCTAGAAGTGGTGTTTCTGGCCTGAAGGCAGAAGCATCACCACACGGTGAACAGGTGGCTTCTCCTGCCTCTATTCATGCAGCATCTGCTTTCTGGCAACAAGGAGTGTGTGCTTTCTGCTGCAGAGAACTTTTATGATCTTTCCTGCACAAATAAATGATAATAATTAACCTGTCTGGCATCTCCTGCTGGACAGTCCCAGAAAAATAATGACAAGGACATATTTCATAAGAGCCACTCTATAGGAAAGTACACGTTATTAGAAAGAACCTTTTTTGACACTGTTGGCAGTGATAAAAAAAAGCATAAATATTATTCAAAAGTTCAAAAAAGAGATTAAATCCCCTGGTACTAAATACCCTATCAGATAAACAAAGACAGCTGCTCTAGAGAGCTATCCCTTTTGGCAGTGTGTAAAGGGTTAACAGAAAAGAGACGCAAGTTGGGGAAGCTGAGGTCACAGAGATGGGAGTGAATGAGGATATTAATAAATATGTACATCAATGAATGCATTTTAGCTGGACAAAGGTAGGCAAGAGAAGAGGTTGGTTCTTTTAGAAACAAGGTGCATCACTGTGAAAAGCAGCAGGCCATTGCAGCAGGAGATTTACAGCTGCCTCAGAAAGGATCTGTTTCTCAGTGGCCTCTTTTAGTATGTTGTGCATGGGGCAGAAGAGCTTTACTTCTGGGTCTGGACAGGGACTCGCTGCAAGAAGCGATGGTGAACTGTGATCCAGCAGTTGTACTCACTACAGCACAGTGGCAGATCACAGCCCATGCTGGGAAGTGCTGTGCTAAGCACTGACGAGTATAAGCTGCCTCAGCTTCTCCTTAAAAAGAAATCTTTTCCATTCTTTTCCTCATCCTTCATTCACCACAGAGATGTTGAAGACCGGCTGCTGAATTTTCAAATGAGCCTCTTGGAACTTTCACTCTGCCACTCTGACGCAGATGAGCTCCTTGCACACCTCCATCAAGATGCCCATGAGAACAGTCCACAAGTAATAAGCTGCTGGTATGCAGGTACCATCCAGTTGCATATATATTGTGTAGTGAGTGAAGTTGCATTGATGTCTTATGCTTTTTTTATGTATCTCTTTTGGGTCTTGTTATGTCTTTCATCTGGAATCTCCTTGGAGTAATGGTGAGGTAAAGCCATGCACTGGATAGAATGTCATAAACCCAGAAATGTAGCTGAGAAGACACTGAATGCTTTTAATGCTCATTCTTCCGGGCTTAATTTGTTGTGTTTATGACTCATGTTTATGCAATAACAATTCGTTGTGTTTCTGTGTTTCATATTTACATGATAACCAAGGCAGTTGCTAAAATATTAATGAAGTACATCTATACTTAATGTTATATAGGATTTATATTCAAGAGCTACTGCAACAAACTAAAGGGGTTGTTTAAGCTAAATCACAGATCCACTGAGGTTGGAATTGGCCTCTGGATATCTAGTCCTACCCACCTCTTTGAGCAGTGTCAGCTGGAACAGGATGCCCAGGACCATGCTCAGATGGGTTTTGAATATCTTCACAGTTGGAGAATACACAACCTTTCTGTGCAGCCTATTCCGGTGTTTGACCACCACTTTATATTCCCATTTGTGGACAAAAAGGAAAGTCCACAGAACTACAGGGCAGTCAGTGTCACCTTCCTCCCTGAGAAGGGATGCTTCAAGGCAGCTAAACCTGGAAAACATTTTCATATACATGAAGAACATGATGATAATTTGGAGTAATCAGCATGGATTTATGATTTCCCTCTTAAATGGTATGGGCTAGGTCAGAAACACGTTAAGATTTTTTTCCTGTATTTCATTTAATGTAGAGGTCAATAAATGAAGTGTCAATTTAACAGTACCTTACTAAATAATGTTTTTCCCGGAATGGAATGGAATGGAATGGAATGGAATGGAATGGAATGGAATGGAATGGAATGGAATGGAATGGAATGGAAAAGCAAAGTTAGACAGCCTAATAAGCTTTAAAACATTACATGGCCATCAAGTGAGTAAAGTGATAACACCTGGTCCTTTTTTAGGAAACAAAAACAAACAGGAAGTAGGTCTATCCATAATTAAAAAGCAACACCTTTATTTTTACCTGTCCCACGAGAAGAAAACAAGAGAACAGGGCCTGTAAAGAGGTGAAATGTAGGCTACTGAGCAAGGTGAAATGTAGGCTCTCAAAGGGGAATGTAAGCTAAAATGTGATGTTGCCTCTCCTGCTGCATGGCTCAGTAGAAAGGGATCTTGGAAACCCCTGAAACTTTGCAACTCCAGGTTGCAAAACTGCAGTCAAATGTGTAATTCTTCACTGTCAGAAAATAAGTGAGGTGAACTTTTTAATCTTAAATATTGTCTGGTAGGAAAGGAGTCTCAGGGGTAGGTGACAAGTGCCAGCCACTTTATTTCTTTGGCAATGATGAATCACTGCTCAGGGTGAGCTAACATACTCACAATCTCTGCCCTGTGCTGGAGAATTCCTCACTGCTGGTGTGGTTTTTTTATGGTAAAGCTGGAAGAGGCCAGGGTATGAAGAGAGTCTTCCTGTCAAGCAGGAATGAAGACCTAAAGACCTAAACTTGGAAATTACTCAGTCTATAGTCTTCTAGAGCCAAGGAAGACTAGCTCTCCCTCTCCCCCATCATAACCACTGTTTCTTCATACACATCATCTTCTCCCTTGTGGCAGCCAGCCTATTTTGCCAGCATTAAAAAGTGGCAGCTCTCAGTGGCTCTAATGTACTGCTCAGGATGGTGTGAGGAGGTGCCCGTTTTTAGAGAAGCCAAAATGATTTAAGACCTGTCCGTCTTGCAGCCTGAGCTCTCACTGGCTGCAGTGGGGGTCACATGAGCTGGTAACTGCTTTGGGGAGGGAAGGCTTCCAGGATGCTCTATCAGAGGAGGAGATACTTGGTTCAGGGTCACATTCACATTTCAGTGTGTGCCTCCTAGAAGTTTCCTGCTGGCAGAATGTATGGTAGAGCAGGGGATGGAAAGGGGAAAAAATACTGCTTTTTCTTTTTTTTTTTATTTGAGGGGGTAAGGGGGCAGAGAAATTGAGAATTCAAAGTAAAAAAAAAAAATCAAATAAAATCAATTGTGTTTTTTTTCCTGCAACTTCTGGAAATGCAGAGCTACTTCCATTAGTATTCTGTAGCTAAATGCTTGCTGCTGCTGCTTCTTCCTCAGCAACAGCTTTCTTGAAAAATATTAATATTTCAGAATTTGTAAGTTCCCCACACTAGCTCTAATCACAGGAATACAAAATCTTCCCCTACTTTCAGCCCCAAAATGCTGTGTAATGTTGTCACACAGTGTCTCATAAATACTACTACCACCACCAGGATGGGGATGTGATCCTTTCTATCCCCACTGTAACATGGCTCAGAAGAAATAATGAGCAAATATTTGTTACACATTTAGAGGGTTGTATATGAAAATTGCTAGAGGTATAATACAAGAAAGAAGGTTATAAAACATTTCTAAATACCTTGTTCTAAATATCTTGTTCTTTCCCCCTCCCTATGTGTGGGAACTATGGCCCCTTTTTTAAAATCTATGGGGAACAGGAGTCATGAGGAAACCCAGTCCCTCTTAACCCCCCCCTTTATTATCTTCAAATCGATCCTGGGGTTGGTTCTGCAGAGAAGGGCCGGCGTTTGGTTAAACACACACCGGGTTGAGCAAACAGGTTGAAAATTCCCTTGGACTTTCTCACTTCCAGCACTGTCAGCCTGCCTCCAGCCAAGCTCAGTTGACCAGCGAGCAGGCTTTGCTTGGCAGGCTGCTTCAGCCAGATACCTGCCTGGGGTTTGTGTCTGCTCCAAGAGGAGGACAATCAGAAGGAGGATGACGGGCCTGCAGGTAAGAGGTCAGGTGTCTATGCTGGCTGTGGACATCCCTTCTCTGCTCACACTAATTTTTTGCAGTCAGTTTCATTGTATTTTGCCCCTCTTTTGTGGGTCAAGGTGTGTTTTTAAAGCTTTCTTGGGATAAAATACTTTGCTGTGTTCCTCTTCACCCCCTTTGGAAATCATTCTTGGTCAGGCTGTCCCAGCACAGGACCTCTTCATGGTGGGAGTTGTCCTTCCTCCACCCTCCATGCGCACCCCTCCTCCCGTCCTGGTGCCAGGGGGGTGTTTCCCCCTCGGCCTATGAAATCTGGCTGGCAGCATCTGCCCAGATGTTGCAACCCTGACAGCTATCTTCCCCAGCAGCCCAGGGGACCGACTCCATTCAGGGTAATTTTCTTAGTACCCCTTGCAGGATGCCCTGGCACAGTGAGACTCTGGCCATGCTCTCCTCTCCGAGCCCCAGCAGGGCAACTGGCAGGAGCCTTCCCTTCTACAATTTGCCAGAGCAGGGGGGAGTTCTGGGAGAAGGATGTGACATGGTGGGCTGTTGGCTCAAGAGTAGGAATACGAGACTTTCAACCCTGAATCTCATCCGCGCCTCACTGTTGTTGTGGGGGACAAGCCACCCCAGGGCCATCAAGAGTGCACGAGTAATGCTGCAACAGGCAGGAGTGGCAAGACCTCACCCCAGGACGTGGTGGGTCTCAACAGCTTGTGTAGGATCTTCAGGGCTGTGACTGTAACTAAGCCCTGGATATGCCTGGGATACTTGTATGTGCTCTTTCACCACCTTCATTGATGCTCATTATCTCACACAGGTTACAGGTCTTCTTATCTCTGAAAGAGTCCTGTCTCCTCAAACAGGATTTCACCCTGCCTCTTCCTTGCCTGTCCATAACACCTCCCTGCTGTCGCCATCCTCTTTCAGCAGCAGGGCAGCCTTGCCCCTGTACCATTCCAGATGAGGGTCCAACTGGTTTATGTCACGGCTGTGACAGTGTCTTCCGTGTCCCTCTTTGACTCATTCCTAGCAGCCCCTGTTGGCTGGTGTGACTGTGGCTGCAGGCTGAGCATGGGTTTGCCCAGAGCTGGCCATGAGAACAGGCTGCTCTGCCAGCAACTCCTCTCTGAGACGTCATACATGTCCGTACTCTGTCATCACCTCTCCCCACCCTGCCTTCTCTTGGCATCTTTCTTCCAAAACTGTTGCCTTATCCTTCCTCTCCACTCCTCCTGTCATCCATCCCTCTCTTCCATCATCCACCAAGTTCCATGTCCCACCTTGGAGCTGAGCAGGTCCTTTCAGGAAGGGTCTGTCCCTGGACCATCTCCAGCACTTTTAGAGCAGAGAGTTGTTGAAATGTCAGGGGAGATGGCATCTTCAGCTGGGGATATTGGCCCTTGCAGCACCAGGCAGGGCTCCAATTTGTGTGCTTTGGTTTTAGGCTGCAAAGAGGCTGTGGAGACCCACACAGAAGTTAAGACCTGCTTTGCCCCAAATGCTCATGTCTGTGTTTCTGCACGTTTGTGTTAAACACTCTGGCTTTGACTGGACTGAGCTGATACATCTCTTGTCAAGGGATGAATATTGTTTTCCTGTGTCCTGCAGCAGGAGCTGATTGAGAAATACATTATGCAGTGTTTGAAGAAGAGTCTTAATTATTTTGCTGACTATGTGTTCAGACTTCAAATGCGTTTTTCCCATGCCTGCTGTCTAATTTGCTGAACAAAAGGTTATGGTTTATAGGTCAGAGCATGACACCCATTGCGAGCACTTTGCTTCGCATCCTGGTTATTCCAATCAATGAGCTTTGCTGAATTTTTTATGCTGTGCTGGGCTTTTATCTCTCTCATTTTATTGAAAAACTACAGAACAAAAACCAAAGTGGAGCCAGATGAATTCCTAAGACCCTGTTGGCATAAAAATCTACAGGATCTTGAACAAAATAACAACAGTAATTAAAACCAGAAGTGAAAACAAAGAGCCACAGGGAACATTTTGTCTAACAGAGAAACCACCTGCCCAATTACCACAATAGTGTCCATGAACCTACCCAACCTGGAGATATCTAAAACATAGCTAGGAACTGTGGAGGCCAGGCAGACCTAGAGGGAGGTCCCTTTGGATTACAATTGTGATGCCACTTTGTGGAGAAGGGTTGGTTTCCATCTTTCCAGATTTTTTTCACCCAGGAAGGATGATCTGGTGCAGGTGCTGGTGCAAGGGGTCGTTTCCCTTGGCTTGGGGGCACCTTGTGCAACACAAACTGAGAGGGGGGAGGTGGGTTCAGAGGGTCATCAGGGAGAAGGGGCATGATGTGCCTGGCCTTTTCACTGCTGCTCCTGACCATCCTGGATCAGCAGGGCTCCTGCATGGTGCTCCAGAGCCCTGGAGCATGATCACTCTGATGCAGGCAGGAAGCTGCTGCAGCACAGCTCTTTGGCAGCCCAAGTAATATTTGACACCAACCCCTATGAGCATGTAGAGGAGAGAAGCCTCTCTGAGGTCTGCCTTGGGGAAAGACAAAATAAAGCTGAGGGAATGCGAAAAGCTACACTGAACATCGAGGCAAAGCCCTGGAGCCACACTCAGGGTGATAAATCATCAGCAAGGCATCTACCCTCCCGCAGCTGCAGTCCTGCCAATGTCTTTTTTTCAGCCCTCGATGCAGTTACCTGAGAATTTTATTCTTTTTCTTGGCAAGAAAGAACTGATTTGACCAAACAATGATGCAGCAGCTTCTGCTGCTACGCTCAAGGCAGAAGGGCAATGCCACCCTCTGCAGCCCCAGTGATGTGCAGCTGAGGAAGGCAGCAGCTCTCTCCCAGTGAGAAGCTGTCTCCTGCATCGCTGCACTCGGGCAAGGTGCTGTGCAGCAGCAACGTGGGCACGGAGCAGCTACTATCACAAAATGCTTGCTGCTCAGGTGGTTTTCTTTCCTTCCCCTGGCCCAGCAAGCAAAGGGACTTTTGGGGATGTGGATGGGCAACCCAGATGTGCAGCTTTTAAATCTGAAGGATAGGGGATGGATTTGTCACAGCAAAATCTCTGCGCCTCCTACCCCCTTCACCCCAGCAGCATGGCAATGTGCTGCCAAGGAGCACATGATGCTTTCCAGAATACACAAACCCGCCAAGGAACCACAGACTGTCCCATCCCAGCTCTCCACCAGCTTTAAGTTGAGCGTTCTGTAGGTGATGCTCAGAAAGCTGCCTGCACGCTGCATTAACCTTCTCCTTGCTGTGCTAATGGCAAAGCCTTTCAGGCCTTGCTGGCTGTGCCTCCAGAAAATCAGTATATTCCCTCCTCCTCCTCTTCCCCCTTTCCTCCCCTTTTCACCAAGGCTGCCCTGAAGGTAAATGCCCAGACCACCTTTATGTTACTAGTAGAGGAATATGCAGTGTGGAGGTCTCAGATAATTCTAGAACTGCTGCAGTCCCATCAGATATTGCTGCATTTCCGTTTAAAAGAAGCGAGGGGGGGAAAAAGAAGGAAAAAAAAATGCTCCAGTACAATACATTTGCCAAGGCTGCTTAGGTGACCTGCTGCTTTGCATATCAATATGCTTCTTGCAGAACGCAGCAGAGAGCAGCTCCTAGCGATGTATGTTCATTTGCAAGGTAGAGAGAAATACCATCCCCTGAACCGATGGAATCCAGGATGTTTTCAGGCTCAGGCTGAGCAGGGCTTCCAGCCAGCCTGACTCCCCTGGGAACGGCCTTTTCTTACAGGTCACTGAAAGGGGCCTGAGGAAAACACATTGCTTCCCAGGAGTTTTCAAGCTTGCTCTCTTAGTGTGTGCTACACTAGGAAAATTGTAAGGGGACTGCAAATTGCCCAAGGCTGAACGTTGCTGTGGGGGAATAACTGAGGGGCTGTAATAATAATAAAAAAATAAACCAAACCCAAACCAAACGAAACCAAACACGTCTAGGGCCTTTGTCCCTCCACCTTTGAGTCAGACCTGTGCCTCCCGAGGTGTCACACCGCATTGAGGGAGGGTTGCTCGGTGCCGGAGCCCACAGGCAGCTGCCGGGGCTCAGCAGCGCTGCAGGCGCCCCGTCACAGCGAGGGTGTGTCAGTCAAGGGCTCCTGGGCTTTGCCATCCCGGCACCGCTGTGCGAAGGCTGACGAGTGGCCCGGCTACTCTTGCAGTACTTAGAGGGGAGCATTAATATTTAACTCTCTTCCCAGGCCACCGGGCTGCACCGTTGATCGCTGCCAAAACACCTCTGCGTTCATGCAGAGTTCAAAAGTGCTGCTTCGTGCCTTTCTATAGGATCTGAAGGGACTGTATTTACATTTCTGACAGTGCAAAGCTAAGGTCTCTGTTATTCCTGCTTCCTTTGTGTGTCTCAGGCTTGCTGTGCGGCTTTCCTCAGTGCTGCAAATCTGGGAGCCACATCCACCATGTCCTGTGGCTTTTAGCCGCACTTAGATCATGGCAGCTGTAGGCAGGGCAAGCATGGTAGGGCATGCAGATCTGTTCCATCTGTGAGTCCCTCATGTATTCATTGCCCTAGAGAACCAGATTATCACCCAGTGATAGGTTAATTCTTACTCACTACCATGGTGGGCGGTTCATGCCCAACTAGACAATGCTTATTTAGGGCAAATCAGTGACACAGTTTAACTTGCCTGTGTTTCCCTTCCTCCCTCCCTCATCCCATCTATGTCCTGACGCTTTCCTTGATGAACATGGGTATGTATCACAAGACATGTCAACCAAATAACTCCCAGTTTTATTCACTGAGAATCAGGACTCAGTGAACAAATTTGCAAGGCTGTCTGCAGATTTTGGAACATCCATGACTCAGGCAAACTCAGACTGAACTTGAATGGTGCTAGCACATATTCCTATCCATCACCCTCTTTCTCTTGAGTCTGACTGTTTATACGATATTTGGGTTGTTTCTCAAGTATCCTCATGGTGCAGAATGCAGTCATAATAAACATGCAGACTTAGCAGGAGAGCAAATCCTGTCTGTGCTTCCCAGCCCAGCACACGGTTAGCTAATGAAGCAAACCCAGGAGCTGAAAAAATGGTCTGTGGCGATATGCAAGCAGATCGCTTGAGAAAGTCTTAATGCATACAAAGAACCTGGAAAAATGCATGTAGAAGTAATGGATGGGTTGCTTGGAGTTTTGCTTGTGTTTTCAAAATGCTGATGAGCTTTTTGGTTTATTTTACAGTACTTGTCAGGATTTGGAAATGAACATGTTTCTGAGGATCCACGCTGTCCAGGAGCTTTACCGGAGGGACAGGTACTGAGCTTTTTTTAAGTGCTTTATCAAAATGACAAGGAACAGAATGAATATCTGTTCCCTGGGCTTCTTTTCATCTGAAAGTGTTTCCTTTCTCTCTGCCACCACGAAAATCACTAGGAACCTTCTTTATGCAAGACTGGAATAATAAGATGCTGGAAAAAATCTGAATTAAAGATTCCCATTCATACTTTCTATTTTTAAGTTACTTGTGAGCTTTCAAGTTTCACCTTGGGGGTTAAGACTTGCCCAAGTTGCCTCTGCTCAACAGCAGGTTTTTTTCCTAAAGGAGTCTGCAATACAAGTGGCTCAGCCACACCAAGAAAGAAGCCATTGGCTCTGGAATAAACCAAAGCAGAAGCCTGAAGCTTGGCAGAGAGAAAAGCTGGTGCAGGAGAGGCAACTTTCACAATCTCTGGAGAAATTTGGTTTGGTGAAGCTGACATACAAGCCTTTGGCCAGAGAGCAGCTTTTTTGTAGGGAGGGGACATGAAGGCCTGTAGTAACAAACTGACAGATTCATTCTTAAAGGTAACTTCTGAACATGTTTGATGAAAATAAATTATGTTGGGTTGTTCTGTTTTAAAGAAAGGAATCATGACCCATGTGGTGCTAGCCCCTTGGTCTGCAGAGGCAAAAACGAAACCCTGAAGAATTAAAGCTCTCTCATCTCCCTTGTGCTAGACTCTCACACCAGCACACATTTTAAGCCTGCCTGTGGATTCCCTTGGGTCTCCTGTAAATGCTTGGACTTGAATGGCAGCACCTTTACTTTGAAGACAGTCTGAGAGATTTGGGGTAGTTTGGTCTGGAGAACGGAAGGCTCTGGGGAGACCTTTTAGCACCTTCCAGTACCTAAAGGGGGTCTGCAGGAAAGCTGGAGAGGGACTTTTTACAAGGGCATGTAGTGATAGGACAAGGGGGAATGGCTTCAAACTGAAAGAGAGTAGGTTTAGATCTTAAAAAATTCTTCACTACGAGAGTGGTGAAACAATGGATTAGGTTGTCCAGAGAAGCTGTTGATGCCCCATCCCTGGAAGTGTTTGAGGTCAGGTTGGATGGGGCTTTGGACAACCTGGCCTAGTGGAAGGTGTCCCTGCCCATGGCAAGGTGTTGGAACTGGATGATCTTGAAGGTCCCTTTCAACTCAGACCATTCTATGATTCTGTGATTCTATGGATTAATGCTCAGTAAATTACTGGGTGCTCCTCTTCACCCGCTGTGCAAAGAGGCCAGTGCCAAGCTTTTCCTGAGTTTTCTGGATCTCCCCAGTTCTGATCTTGTACACATTTGTGAGCATGGATACTGACATAAAACACAGTGACACATTAAGTGCATATGTATGTCCCCCGGGGCTGCACGGCAGCTTATGGTGTGCTCACCAGAAAGACAAACCACTGTGCTGGATCAGACTGATTGTTTGCCTGACTCAGTGTCTTGTTTCTGAGGCTGGCTAGAAAAAATGTAAGAAAGAGGCACCATAACACTGGAAGATCAATAGTGGTGGCTGATGATCTGAACAGGTAGTAGGGCTGTGGTGGATGTGCTCCACAAGGTTTTCCAGAGTAGCACCACTTTCCAGAGGCAGACCCCTCCAGCTCCTAGCTGAGGTGCTCTCATCTGGCCAGAGTCTGAACTCTGTGTCAAAAGAGTTAATAGAAAAATGCGAAAACGAGCTAGACAAAAAAAAAATCTTCAGTCCCAGGGGTGGATTCTTTCTCCTATGCAGTATTTATAAGACTGGCATCTGCAGTAGTGCTGGCTAAGATAAAAATTCCAAGGGCTATTGATCCCCCTGCTTCCCTGCATATCCATGCCGACAAGACAGAGTTTGAGGGTTGGAAGTTACACACATTATGAGAGCTTTACTTCTTCCTTCTGCCCACCTGTCAGCGCAGTGTTTGATACTGTATGGATGGCTGATCCGCTCAGCTGCAGCAGGATGACAGGATGCTGTGCTAGGTCTTGCAAGAGGGAGGTGGGATAGCAAGTGGTGTATGACTGTCCCACTGGAGTATTTCCTGCAGTTCTTGGATGCCTTTGCTTCTTGCTGATATCAAAAAAATAGATGCTGGCCTACTTAGATCAAAATGTTTAGTTTCTGTTCTCTGAAAAGGAGGAATCTGTCCTTCAGTTATGAACTCACAAGGGCTGCTAAACTTGTGCTAGTTGTACCCACAGCTCTGCAAAGGGGAAAGTGCCCCCTTTGTACTAAAGATGAAGACTCTCACTGTGCAGAAACCCTGTGGAAAAGCAAAGGCTCCTACACAGGTCACTCAATGCTTTTGGGCAGCAAGCAGCATTGCCAGGAAGAAGCAGCATGACATCGCAACTGCCCTGGGCACCAGTTCCTTGGGCAGAGGGCAGGAGGAGAAGGGGCAGAAGGTTCAGTGCATTCAGCTGCTCTGAGTCTTTATCAGCCCTCTGGGAAGCCAGACAGTCATGATGCTCTGGGGCAACCCCCCTGAACCCTTTGTCTCAAAACAATTTGTGCATAATAGTCATCTGTTTTGCAGTCTGTAAGCACTGGGAATGATTTCTTTTTGCCTGACACTCCCATTGCTGCCCCTGCCGAGCACTGCCCTTTGCAGCTCACTCTATATTGCTGCCTCAATGGCTATGCCAACTCCTTGGGGCACTTTTGTGACATGTGGGAATGCGTTTTGGGGTCTGGCTGGTATCTGCAGGGCATCCAGCCTCACAGGAACAAGAACATACAGCTACTGGGACTGAAGCACAGCCTCAGTGGATCACACCACCCCATGGCACTGGGGTGCCAGGTACCTGTTGCAGTGCTCTGCTGGACGCTTCAGAGCCATATCCCATGCTACTGCTTCTCGCTCCTTACTTTTTCTTCTCCTCCCATCCAGAATAACCCTCAAGTCTGCCCATATGGCCTGTATGCTGAACAGCTCTCGGGCTCTGCCTTCACCTGCCCCCGGGCCACCAACAAGCGAAGGTACCGTGACCCCCTGGCAGTGGGTGGGTGGTGTGGGGCACTTGGGGCGAACACTGGGGAGCAATGGAAAGGCTGCCTCAGTGCCACCAGTGCTTTCTGCAAGCCCAGACTGGTAAAAATCCTCCACCATGCACTGGGAGAGGGGCAAGGACAGAAAACCATGGGAGAGGAAGAGGAAAGGCTTTGGTGGGGCAAGCGAATTAAGAAAATGCTGAGAAAGGACCAGCTGGGATTGTTTTCTGAGCAAGGTGAGGGAGGGAAAGGATGCTCACGGGGGCCAGATGGTCCCCAGTGGGTCATGTGTGTTGTGTGAAAAAACCTCAGGGTTTCAGCCCTGATGCTACTACGGAAACGTCACCCTGTGACTGGCACTGGTAAGCACCTGATAGACAGTGTCAAAACCAAGCCTGTGAGCAGGACTCTCCTCCTGCAGGGATGTTCCTGCACCATGGCTGGGACCAGTGAGCTGCTAGTTCAGGCTGTTCCCATTCTGGGGCTGCCCAGGGGCTCAAACCAGTGCCAGGCACCCAGCATGCAGTTTAACACTCAGCAGTGCTGAGGACAGCTTGTTCCAGCCAGCAGCAAACTTCCCAGAGCTCTGTCCCGGTTGTCATGCTCTGACCATGACCAGATTGCAGAAGATGGGTTTCTCATTTTGCTTCTCCCACTGTGGCTTTTCTGTCCCTTTTGTTGTTCATTCAAATGAAAAGCAAATGCATCATCTGAGATGCCTCTGCTCTCCAGGCTGGTGCCAGCTCTCAGTGTGCGTGGGAAAGGGATGAATCATTGTTTGCCGCACGAAGATGTCCTTGATGGAATTTTTCCAGCTCTCAAGGGAGAGCTCCCTCTCCCCCTCTCCCACCCACCCAAACTGTAACCACCACTGTTAACACATCAAAGGCACTGGCAGACCTGCCTAGCTCAGGCTTTTTCCTGATTGCCTCTGCTCTCTCACCTGATTAAAAGCCCAGCTTCGGGCGCGGCTACACCCGTGCATGGCGTGCGGGTGCCGGCCATGGCTGCTGGAGCGGCAGGGGGCACAGCCACAGGCACAGCAGGCAGCAAGGAGGGAGAGCGATGGCCCCAAGCAGTGATGGAGGCATGGGTGACCTCCTATGGCGGCAAGAGACGTCATAGAAATATCTGGTCTTCGCTGCATGGGCTCGCCGGTTGCCCTATGGGCATGACCAGCCAGGCATAGGATGCTACTTTTAGTAATCCATCCAAATTCAGATACAGGCTGTGACCTTCTGTCTCCAGAAAGCCCCTCTGTTCTTTCAGTGCTCATCCCTGTCCTGTCTGAGCTGCTTTGTAGCTGTGTTTAAACGGACTTTTTTTTCCAGCTGAGAGATTGTTGTATTTCAGCCACAGAAAAAGCTTTACTTTTTATATGCATATGTATTTGTGTGTAAATGTAGATATATGTAATTATATGTAAATACACATGTAGATATTTACCTATGTATAGCGGGATAGGTTTATATTTAGAGCCTATAATAAAAGCCATCTCTCTGGAAATCTCTGGCTGTGAGATGGTGTTTGATGTTTAATATTACTTTTAATATTAATATTTTTTATATTTAATACACCTTTTTTTCCAATTGCCACCAATGTAAACATTATTTTAAGTAAGCTATTTTAAGAGCTCAGTCAGCCAGCAGCCACTCAGAGGGTTTAACCTCTTCCCCAGGCTAACCCAGATGTTTTCCTTCTTTGTAGCTGGCTGTATCGAATCCTTCCTTCAGTCTGCCACAAACCCTTCAAACCTCTTGAGGAGGGACACTTGACACACGACTGGGATGAAATTGAGCCTGACCCCAACCAGGTAACCATGCTGGAAGGAGCTCTGGCCCTGCCAGGAGGATGGCCAAATATTAAATTCCCCAGGAGCTGCAAGAGGTCTGAGGGGAGCCTCGGGACTGGGGGTCTGGCCAACACAGGAGCAGGGTCTTGACTGCCACCTGTTAACTGTTGCTCACCTATGGGTCACCCAAGGAGGGGCAGCCTGCGGTGCAATGCTTGTTACTTCCCACATCACTGGATCCTTGTGCTGCTTCCCGGCATGGCTGCAGTGTCACAGGGTTTGATCTGTGCCACCTGGAATCTCCCTTTGGGGCTCCTGTTGGCCTCCTCTCAGTGTGCTCTCTCTTCTTCTTCAGTGTCCCCCATCAAAAGCTCATTGTGCCCCAGCCCAGCTGGCACAGCAGCAGCATGCCTCTGCTATCCATCCTTCCTTCCCTGTGCTTTTGGAGAGGCTACTGACTGCCAGCCCATTTCTCTGCAGCCCTTGTGGGAAATCAAGCTTCATTCTGGAGAGTCACGCAGAGGCATGGCATTTATCTTCCTCCGTTACAGCCTTGCCATCATCTTTAATCATGATTTCTTCCCTGCCAGCCCCAGAACATTTGGGTTTGCTAATCTTCTCCTGCTGTTCTCCTCTCAGCATCATCTCATGGTCATTGGTTTTCACTCATCTCAGGTTTTGCCCTTTGATGCATCATCATTAGGTAATTTCCAGCCTCCCAGCAGCCTCACCATTTGTCTAAATACTTCCCCAGATCTGCTGGAATATGTTTTCCAGCCATTGACCAAGGAGCAGTGACAGGCTCATATTTAGATGCGTTTGATGCTCCTTCACAGATGAAGCTCCAATGACTTCTGTTACCACCTCATCCATCCTTGATGCCCTTTCACAGCCTGTATCTACCATCACGGTTGTTTATGATTACATTAATTCCAAGATGCCCAGCTCCCAAGTATCTCAAGCCATTTACATGTAGTACATTTTTTACCTAAGGGAACAACAACAAAGCTCCTGCCCACTCTCTCCCTCACCGCTTTCAAAGGCAACCACCAAACCCAGAAGGGTTATTTCCTAGCAGTAAGTGGGAGCCACCTTCCTGCTTTCCTTCTCATCCACTCTGAAGCACAGCCAGAGACAGGGTTCTGTTTGTTGGACAAGATCTACTCTTCCCTGCGGTGCTTTCTGTTTCACCCAGCTTACTTAAAGAGCTTTCTCAGTTGTCATCCGTCTAAAAAGATAGCCATATGGAGGCACCTTATGCAGAGCCCACTGAAGTCAATTGGAAAAAATACATTACCCCAGGATAATGGCAGAATTAAAAAAGACACAGAGGTTGAAACTGAAAAGGGGGCAATGGTGATGAAAATATATGGGGTGGCATCTGTGCAAGAAATGCTGAAACAGAAGAAAGTTCTCCAGCCAGGACAGAGATGACCTAGGGAAGCTATGATTGAGAGGCAGGGACAAAACAAATACCAATAACAAATGTCATAGTCAAAAAAAGAGCATAAACTGTGGAGCTTCTTGCCAGAGGATGCAGGTGGGTTTGAAGAGTGATTAGGAGATAAAACCTATAAAGTAATAGTAAGCACAGAGGTGCTGTATCTCTGGAGGGTCACGGGTCACAGACCAGGCAAACAACACTAAAAGCTTCCCCAAGCAGCTGGTGCTGGCTGCTGCTGGCTGCCATGCCTGTCTTGGACTTTCTTCTGGCTCAGAGCATTGATTCTTCTCTTCTTGCATCTGTAAAATCCAAATGGAGCAGAGATGCACTGGACAAGCGGCACACAGAGCTTGTGGCTTTGCAGGTAGAAAGCCCTTGAGAGGAAAGGGACTAAACACCACTGAAAGCAAAACCCATGGCTCAGCACCTCACTGACATGTGTGAGGTGTCAATACCTCGCAAGGGTCACATCTGATCTGATCTTCTGGTGGGTGTATTTGTCACTATCCAGAAATATTCAGCTTCTCCAGCAGATTCTTTCCCTCCACCCGGCACCCCCTGCAGTGTGACCCTAAGCAGGCACTGGCACAAAGTCACCAGGGTCTCCTGGGGAGGAAAAAATGCCTCTACCCAACAGTGAATGGGATGGGGGGAGGAAAGGATGATGGATGAATCCAACCCAGGTGACCCAGGGCTGCTGCAGCAGGGTCGGAGAGCACAGAGGAGAGGGCCCTTGATGGAGGGCCAGGCCTGGGGTGCAACTCATTAATTAGGGATGGGCCCCTGCTTCACTCAGCTTTTCACTCAGCTTCGCTCATGCTCTCACTGGGCACAGTTCCCTATTTCCTCCCAAGGCTGGATCTCCAGGAGAGCCTGAAAAGTTGCCTGGGCACCTACATTTTGACTTGGGTTTGGAAAACTTCCATGAGGCTTTGGGGAATCCCTTTCAAATTTAGCTGAAATTCGGCATAGTCCAAAATCTTTTGGAGCAGCCAGCACAGACACAGAGTACTATAAATTTTCTTTTCTTAGGGCACCAGCCTAAAAACATGCTAATAGAGACCATGTTGGGTAGATAAAAGCAAAAAACATATTCTTGAGGTTGCCCAGAGTCACAGATACTTTCATTCAGGGTCAAGCATATTGATGCAGGGGTTATATCTGGCATCTGGCCACATCAACATCCTCCTAATGTGGGGTATTTGAGTTGGTCTGCACTGACTCCTCCATGAGGGACTCTCAGCTGCAGCACCTCATTCCCAAGAGCTGCAAAGACCCTTAATAGTAGCAGCAATAAATACTTCAGACTCCTCTGGCACCTTCTGCCTGATGATCTTGACAGGTTTTGCAAAAAGTAATTAGTGCTGCTCATGGCTCCCCCTCACACAGGTAGAGCTATTTCTGCTTCAGATGTAGGGGAAATGAGGTGGAGCAAACAGGAATGTTATGCTTGGGTCATGGAGAGACTGAATCATCCAGCATGGAGTGGAGCACAGGACCATGACAATTTGGCTGTGAGAAAACAGCTCATCTGAATTTCTTTGCTCTCAAGGGTGTTATTAGTAATAGTGGAAGGCACAGCTTTTAAACAGGATTTTTTTTTTAACCTTGGGACTGCAGAGGCCTGCCAACTATTTTACAAAATGATGATTAAAAATTAAAAGAGCTCCATAAATCAAAAAACTCAAAAAAATCACCTCACCTGTAAACCAGATTCTCAAGGCAAAAGGAAAGAGAGCTACCTCAGCTGGCAGAGGGCAGGGAAGCAGGGGGAGGACAAGGGTCTGCTTTCTTTTGAATTACCACCATTTGTGTTATGATCACTGGCATCTCTTTCTTGTTTTTTGTTTGCTGCAATCTAGCTGCGATGGAAACCTTTTGAGATTCCAAAAGCCTCTCAGAATAAGATCGACTTTGTGAGCGTAAGTTGGGGAACGAGGGCATCTGGGCATCCTTTTATCTCTGTTCCCTCTGAGGGGGTAGCAGGGCACATGGGATGCTCAGCATTGGGATAACAGCAGTGGTTTTGAAACCGCTGGGCTTGCAGAACACCCATAGGAGGAGAGAGGAGCACAGATTTCAAGCAACTGACAGTAGACTTGATTTTCTTCACTGCCTTTCAAGGAACTCTTTAAAAAAAAAAAAAAAAAAAAAAAGAAGCAGCAAAGCCCCAGTCTCCAGCTCTCCCCAGAACCCTGGCTGGAAAACATTGACTTTCATGGGTTTTAAGAAACCCTTAATATATTAAAGAAAAGCCAACATATTTGACAAAAGGCCGTACACAGAAAGCCTGGTAGCAGTATGGAAAGCGGGGAGAAGGGATGTGATCCAACAGGAGGGTGGGATGAGGGAAGGAAAGGGGGCTGCCCCTGCTCTCCTGCCTGCTGCTCACTCCTGATGCTTTGGGTCTGTACCCTGATGCAGGGACTGTACACCTTGTGTGGTGCCGGTGAGCCCAGAGGACGCAACGGCATCGCCGTCCATATTTTTGTCTGCAACACCTCCATGATCGACAGGTCAGTGGGGGCTCGGGCTGCTCCAGTCTGGCTGCCTGCATGTGTAGGTCTGCTGCCACCATACTTGAGTCCAGCTGCACCCAGCATGGCTGTCTCTATATCCCTGTGTTCCTGTGTGCACAGGCAAAAGTGCTCACGGTGTCCATAGCAGGTGTTTGTGAGGCAGGTTGTGCTCTATGGGCAAGCACTGGGGGAGTGGGTGGGGAGCCACCAAGAGAAGCTGGGAGAGGGTCACAGGGGTGCATCAAGAGGAGATATGTTGGATCCAGGTGCTCTTGTCCCAGGGACTGGAGCTGCTCCTCAGAGTTCCAACACACACGCAGCTTCTGACGGGCACTGCTGCTCCTTGCAGCGGCTCAAGGGGGAAATCAGCCCCACTCCTCAGTTTACAATGACCAATGTGCCCATGGCCATGAAGAGAGGGACATGGTAGAGGTTAAACCTCCCTGCTTCCTTTGCACCAGACAGCATGTTGCATTCACTGACCTGCAAATACCATTTCTGGGGCCAAAGGGCGATCTCTGCCATGTCAGTCTCCCAGCTCAGAACTCCCCAGCTGTGACTGTGGTATGCACAGATGCCTGGGGCTTACACCACCTTGACCTTCCTCTTTGCCTTTTTCTTCAGATGCCTTTATAATTCAGATGGTGACTTCCTGATTGGTGAGTTGATGTTTTGGCTTTTTCTTTCTCTCACTTGGTTCTAGCTCGGCTGCCATCTGCCTGCCTCTTTGTTCTTCCAGAGCCCTGGGCCCTGCAGCCAAGATTTGGAGGAGAGGGTTGGCTTCACCCTCATGCCATGTAGATTTGGTGGCCTGGCACAGGCTGGGCTGTTGGGCAAGTTGCGCTGCTCCTGTGCAGCTCAGAGAATTCACCTCTGTGGCAGACCTTAACTTTTGGATCAGTGACCCGGCTTCCTTGGCACAGTGCTCAGGGATCATTTCCCAGTGCTGCCCAGACTGGTATTAGACACGCCACAGGCAGAGGTTTTCTGGAAAACATAAGCCTCAGGATTTCTAAACAGCTTACCGTTAGAAGCCTTTGTTGCTTCAGCCCAAGAGTATCTGGCACAGCAGCTTAGCTGCCGCGCTCTGCCAGCCTCAGGCAACCAGACTGCCATGGTGAGTGTGGAGGTTGGGACATAAAATCCGTACATTCTGAAAAATATTCAGAGCCGTATCAGAAGACAGATATTTGTTTGTATCTTTCTTGACCAAGGGACAGGAATGCCTTCAGGTCACCAACAGGAACATTTCTCCCATCAAATAGCTATTAAATTGTTCTCGCTTACCTCCCTCACTACCGTGAAGTAGAAGTGCCAGGGCAGGTTTTGTAAACCTGCTACTTTTTCAAGTCAAAATTTGAGCTCTCCTGTGCCAGGACAGTCATGGAAAATAATGTGAATGTTAGCAAAGCATTGTTTCTACCCTCAGGAAAAAGTTATTTCCAGACATCTCACACTGCCACAGCCATGACAAGGATGGGTGTCTGCACTGTTTTATGTGAAGGTCACGAGACAGACAGGTGTGACCCCAAATATATCAAGTTGCATTTATTTAGACTGTGGTGTAAACCTCACATCAAAGGGCCAAATGGTGATAGCCCATACAGGTACCTTTTGTGCCATGGGGATGATGGGGCTGGCCTGGAAGCTTTCACTCCAGTCCAGGCATCTCAGCTGCAAAGCTCTGCATGGGAGCCCAAACCCATTGTGTAGCTGTGTCAGAAAGAGCCCATTGCTCTTCCTTGCAGCCTGGTACTCTGGCAGGGACAGAGAAGGTGCCAATAACTATGTTACTTCAGCTCCTCTGCCTGCATTTTGTCTCCACAGTGCCCCAGCAAGGAAAACTGCTCATCACAACTGAGTTCGGGAAGATGCTAGTGGAGCCCAACGAAATCTGTGTCATCCAGGTAAGGGCTGACTGTGCCTTGCCTGTGGCTCAGAGCCAGATGTTGGAGCAAGCCAACTCCTGCACTCAGCTGCTCATGGTTTGTCAGCAAAGTCCTGGAGGATCCTAGTGTCTTCCTTTATTTTCCAGCAAGGAATGCGTTTCAGTGTGGAGGTGTTTGGAGAGACCAGAGGCTACATCCTGGAGGTGTATGGGGCACACTTTGAGCTGCCTGACCTGGGACCCATTGGTAACAATCTCCTGTTAGACCTACAGTGAATTTCATAGGGACAGGCATGAATTGCAAGCCCAAATCCATCCTTTTTTATCCTGTGTAATACATCCTCCCCTATAATATAATACATACCTCCTTCACAAGGATGGTTTCCAACCCAACACTGTTAATCCCCAGCAGAGCAAGTATCTCCTGAAAAAGATATGATGGCCTAGTTGTCCCAAGATTCCCCTGGCACCAAAGGCACCATTTATATCCTACCTCTTTATCTACTTTCTCTTTTACCTTCTGGTTTGAGTGTCCCCATCTGCTGGCTCAGAATCTGTTCCTACTGAAAGAAACTCAAAAGGTCATCACCGCTTATGCTTCTTACTTACAGACAAGACATCAACTGGAGTAATAGGAGAGAATTTATGTGGTAAAAAGAAAGGCAGATTTCAGAGGCAACAGATATTCTTGAAGCCCCACTTTAGATTTAATCAAGTGGGCTTTTCCCCACCACCACCACCTCTTTTAACAGAGGCAGTTTGGAATTCTAGAATGCCTTAGTGTCAGAAGCTGCTCCCCTTGGAGAATTAGACACCAATAAAATGAGCAGCACAGGACTCGGATCAGCAACACATTCACATCTCAGTGTTGTGCTGCCAGGGCCGATCTGCTTGCGCTGAGTGCAGGTCTAGCTCTCATAAATCACAGATCCTCTCTGTCAGCTGCCTCCTGCTCTGTGCACTATCACAGATCATGAAGGCACAGCCTCTTGCTGCCGTGACAAAGATATTGTGAGGGGGCACAGCATCTGAAGCCCCAGCACCCACGTTGTGATTTCCTAGCTAGCTTTCTGGCAGAGCTCAGCTCAGGTTATGTCACCTTCCTTGTCCCTGGAGTACTTGCCTCCAAATTTATCTCGAGATAAATTTATTTCTGAGAAAAACACCTCCTGGTTACTGCTACTAAGATTGTCTCTGTGAAAGGAAGTGAAACTCCTCTTGTAACAGCTAAAATAACCACAAAACCAGTCCCAATAGTTCTTCACTTTCAGACAGGTGTTTTGGGGCTGGCTGTTTTTCACTTCAGGTTGGATTGGGGTTTTTTTCCCCACTTGACTGAGCTTGTTTTATAACTCTCAGTGTGATCTAAAAGACTGGCCATGCTTCAAGTAAACTAGGTATTGCCAATCAGTAACAAGCTTGGCGTGACACATCTGCATTCAGGGGGCATTTGCAGACATTTCATGGCCATGGTGAAACAGAAGCGGGTCATTCTTGCAGTGGAGAACCAACCCAACTTGCACCTGTTTAATGGGGCTTTATTTGAGCATCTCTCCTGTATGACATGCTGGGCACATCTTTTTCCACATGGAGCCTACAGTGAATTTTCAGCAGCTTGCCTTTCAGCTGCAGATTTCTGCCTTCACCCACTTATTCTGTTCTGTGCCTGCTCCATTCGATTATTGATATGGTTGCCCCAGCCTGTTTGTAACAAGCTTTCCCATTAGCTATTTTTTCAGACACAGTTGGACTGGCTTTGATGGGATTTTTTTTTTTTTTTTGGTCTCCAGAAGGTAGGAATCTATTATAAGGTTTACTTTCTGGAGAAAAGAAAAAGAGTGCACTTGCCCGTAAATCTTTTCAGGAGGTGGTAATTATAAGAGCTCCTCTTCTCACCACCTACCTGCCTTCCCCTCAGAGACCTAAATCCTTTGTATTTCACTCTTACTTTATTTTAACTTCACTTTTCACTTGAAAAAAGTGACAGCTGGAGAAAAGCAATGACTGTTAAACCTTAGCAGCGGGTAGTAATGTCTGCATTTTTATCCAAGAAATTCAAAACCACTTTATGACAATAATACTAACGAGAGGAAGAAGAATGCTACAGTACCCATATGGTGCTTTGCACTTTGAAAATGCACTCCTCACACCAAGCAAGCCCTCAGTATGCCCAGAGTCTGTAGGTATCACTATTTTATTACTCATTTTGTAAGCATTCAGGAATGTATTTGGCCCCCTCATAACACGGCTCATAATTTTTGCATGGCTAAGCATCCAATCAGCAGGATGTCCAGGAACAGAGAGCAATCCACCCTCCGTTTTTCACTTAATTCCTAGTTGTTACATGCCTTTAAATGAGGGTGATGTACTAATCTTATTCAGAAGGCAACTAGGGGAGACCTGTCTTAGTCACAAAAGGGACTTAAACTCTAGGATGTATTGCAATTACCTACTCGTAGGAGCACAAGAAGAACATGACTATTTCAGGTTTCATGGTGGGTCAAGAAGCAGTAAGGTCATTCATAATGCAGAAGGGCACCCACAAAGCTAGGAAATTGTGCCAGTCTCTCACTTCGCTAGCAGGTTGCTCAAAGAGTTCTGGCATCTCTCCTTTCCCAGGAGCCAATGGCCTGGCCAATCCACGTGACTTCTTGGTGCCCGTCGCATGGTATGAGGACCGCCACGTGCCCGGGGGCTACACGGTGATCAGCAAATACCAGGGCAAGCTGTTTGCAGCCCAGCAGGTGAGAATGTCCTGGGAGAACAGGTATCACTGAAACACAGTGCCAGGGCATGGCCTGGGATATGCAGATGAGTAGCATGGATGTAGTCTCAGGAGGTCCTTCTGGGTTATATATAAGACCCTTGTCTTCTTAGGTCATTCATCTTCCCACCTGAGGCTCCTCAGTCTGGGGGAAAAGTTTGTGAAGACTTGGTTGCCCAAAGACCCAGTGATGTTCTTTGCCTCACTGTTTCCATATGTTCATAGTGGCAGAGAAGAAAAGAGGAGCTGGGGATGTGAAAAGCCAGAATTTTCTTACCAGAGAGCTAGTGCTGCAGCTTGCCTTGTCCAAGCACTGCCTGGACACTCAGAAACCCTCTGAGGGAGAGCTGAGACTCACCAAGTGGAAATGATGAGGAAAACCTCACCCTCACAACGCTGAGCTGTGCCTAAAGGGCTGTCGGTGTATCTCTCATCAGCACTAAACCCATTTTTCATTTGGGAAAGAGCAGCATCACACATATGTGCAGCATGTTGGAAGTCTGTGTGTGGTAACCCTCCGTCTCTTTGCTTTGGTAGGATTTCTCCCCCTTTAATGTCGTAGCTTGGCATGGGAACTACACGCCGTACAAATACCATCTGGAAAAATTCATGGTCATTAATGCTGTTGCTTTTGATCACGCGGTAAGTTCTGGAGCTGGGCAAGGCAGAGCAATACTTTGTGGCTACCATATCATCCAAACCCACCCTGAGCTCCAAGGGCTCAGCGTCTCTTAAAAAATATGTTGTGCTCTAAGAAACAGTGTGCTGCTTTCCCTGGGCCCAAACCAAGCTCTTGTAGAGCAAGCCTTGTGGTACAAAGACATAACTGGAGGCTGATCAGCTTCTTAAACAGTTCTATACAGCTTAGCATAGAATTTTTGTGCCCTAGAGGAGGGATGAATACTGAAGCCAACATACACCGTGCAACTCAGCAAAAAGGCTGTTGCTTCAAATTCTTGCCTTGATTTATTTCCTGCAATTGGACAGACTCCTTCCCCTGGTTCCTCCAAGTCCAGCATTAAAATTAATTTGAAGAGTTGGCAGCTTTCATTGTAATAATTTCTAGATCTTATGGAAAATAACTAAAGCCAAAACTAATGTGAGCAGCCCTTCTAAAAAGGAAACCAGCCCAGTGGGAGAGGTGCCCACAGCAATGCAACTGGGTGTGCAAAGAGATTGGAGCATTTCTAGAGAGAAAACTAACAGAAAGCATTGTTTAAACTCTGGAAAAACCTGCCAGGAGAAGGATGGGTTTGGGATCAAATCTCGGAAAATCACTTTACTGGACTAGAGACTTCCACGAGCCACAGTTTCTTCTCCCTATTTGTAAACTAACAGGGCCATGAGGCTAAATGCCTCCAGCAGAATGGTCCTGTCCCCTGTAACCGTCTAAGGAAAAGGTGTGGTTTCGTGGTAGGAGGAGTGCTGGAAACTGCTCCTAGAATTGCAGTACCTTATCCTGCAGGGCTGTTCACTCCCTGCTTCTGGGCCTCTAGCTATGAGGGCATCATGGCCAGGATGGGGAAGGATCTCCAGCACTCAAAGGAAGAACCATCCAGTCTAATCTCTTGTCCCCCATATTCAGCATGGGATAGAGATGCTGGGTGCTGTCCCACAGGGCCCCAGATCTCATCTATAACACCAGGCGCAGGTAGCAAAAGTATTTTGGCAAGGGAGAGGCTCAATCAGTCAGGTTTACCACCTGGATAACATGAGTAGACAGCTCTGAGCCCTGCTTTGTTTCATGCTTTTTGCTTTTTTTTTTTTTTTTTTTTTTTTTTTTCCCCAGGATCCTTCTATCTTCACTGTCCTGACAGCCAAGACGACCCGTGCTGGAGTGGCACTCGCTGACTTTGTCATATTCCCCCCGCGATGGGGGGTAGCTAACAACACCTTCCGACCCCCATACTACCACCGTACGTCTGCTTGCTGTGCTTGAGCTCAGGACTGCAGGGATAGAAAAAAAAAAAAAAGCCTTCATTTATTTGAGAGCATAAGCAGGGAAACAGCAGTCTGATTTGTTGCCCTTGGCTCAATTAGTCAGCTGCTTGGAGTCAGTCAGTCCTCCCTGGAAAATGAACAAATCCAAAGATGTGCCTATTTAGAGCATCTCGTGAGAACTCAGAGGCAGTGGGCTCATTGTGTCTGCATAGATGGATGTGTCTGTACTCGAGGGGGTCCCAGAGAGACCAGGTGCATATTGAACTTGGCACTGCACAAATGCATCAGATATTGTCCTGTCATCCCGCCATGAATTGCTTAATATCTCATTAGAGGACACAGATAAAGAACAAGAGAAAGGAAAATATTGTGTTACAACTGGTGAGAAGCACAGAGGGATGTAGAGCTGGCACTTGTGTGGTGAGATCAGAGTTACAGCAAAGGAGTGACTTGGCTCTCCTGAGCCCTTCATCACCACCTGCATTTCAGGAAGACAGTGATCAGGAACAGGGCTCTCTCTCAGGCAGGGCGCTGGTTGATGTTCTTGGGATTTGGTTGCCATCATCAGAGCAGGTTTGTTTTTGGCAGTTTCTTGGCTTCTTCTTGGCAGAGCATGGCAACATGTTGCACTGAACGGATGCTAGAAATCCAGTTCCCCACATGGAACTTTGCAGCGTGGGGATGAGTCACGCTGCTCTGTGAGACTGAAGGGGAAAGCTTGGCCATCCTTCACCCCTTCTGTCAACAGCTGAGGCCCCACCCACCTCAGAAGATATCAAGTGGCCACACTGTGGTCACTTTGAAGTGCTGCAAGGCTTTCTGCACACTTACTAACCACAGTTTAACAGCCAGCTCCTCCTGCTACTTAGACTTCTTCCAAGCATCTTGGAGGCTAGCAGAATTAGTGGAAGCACAGTAGGCACCTGTGCAGCCATCTTAGTAAATTCCACAGGCAAAGTCCTATCCCATCATTCCAATTTCATTTGCAATAATGAAGGTGACATGCAAACATGTCTCCTGACTGGCTGTTAGAGTGTCAAGCACTTTTATTAGACCCTAAGAGGCAAGACACTGCTGGTTAACCATGATGAAATTGCTGCTCATCAGCAAAGCTGTGCTAACTTTATGCAGATACATTGTGAGCCATCAGAAATATGAAGTTGTTCAACCTTGCTTTGTCTGTGTTAAAAAACAGCTGAAATAACTCCTCTTGTCCATGTTATGATGATCTAAGAGTACTTACACAGACAGCTACCACAGTTACTCACTTGACCACAGTGCCTTAGCCATGGGCTTGAGCACTAAATTCATGATGAGCAGGTTGGTTGTCTGCTCTATCCCAGCCATAGGGGAAGAGCTTGAGTGGGCAAGGCAAACATGGTGATAAGTCAGTTACCAAGACACTGCACATCTCAGTTCCCTCTGAATTTAGTGCCATGATGAGAATCTCGTACCATGAAGAGAGTTGTAACAGGGCTGAGCAACTCTGTGGTAGTGGAATATTTAGCTCAACAAGTTCAATGCTGCTAAACTCTGCCCTCTGCCTATGTTGTACAAGAGGCCTATTTTGTTTGCCTGAAATCCCTCGAGCCTCCTCTTCTCAGGTGCAGTGGAAAGCCTGTGTTCAGAGAATTTTGGTGCACCCAAGAGTCATGGGTTTTGTCTTGTCTCAGCTTTGCCCCAAGTATAAATATAGCAGTGGTGGTCCAAAAATATTCCCCCTATACACCGTAACAATTTCACATACAAAAGTGGCTGTACAGCTTATAAATAGTGCCTTATCTTGGCCACCTTTACATCCCCAAAGGCTGTGAATTACCCTATGTACTTTGGAACACAGACTGAAAAGTGTCTGATGCAGTTTTTATACCACAGGCATATATTACTTCTTTGTCAGAGGGAGTGCTTATGTGATTCTCATGATGGTGGGATCTAATATCTAATGGCCACTAAAAGATTTTACCTTCACAACAGCCTGCTTGTAGAGACAGCACTATTTAACTGTTAGAGAATGGAGGCACACCTGAGGCATTGGGGGTCACAGAGGAAATCTGCAAGAGAGTAAGAAACTGGACTCAGCTCATCTCTTAAGTTCCAGCCTGGTTTCCTACTCATCTGCCCACTCTTCCTAAGCAATATTAAAAGTCCTGTTGCAGACACACTGACGATCCAGCTCCTAGGGTCTGTACTGCAGTCTAAATGTGCCAAGCACAGTACATGAGCTGGTTCAATGAAAAGCTTGTAACAATCCAGTCTTACATGAGACGCTGACAACTTGGGATGAAAATTAATGAATGTTTGCATACGTATATAGGCCAACTCTGCTTTGAGCTAAATTAGTTTTGTTGTTAAACATTTCAGACCCTGGATTGTACTTAACAAAGACAGAACTAGTGGTTAAGAAGGTCTATATATAACACAGCTACCTAAGCATGTCCTGGTTTTGCAAAAACTGACTGCTAAGCAGAAACTTGCCATATTGTTTAGTCACATCAGGTCTACTAAAGCTGAAAGCTTGGGAGGGCAGCTGTTAAAGTACTTTCCTTACAGGGACCCTAACTCAGTAAGTACTGAATGATTAGATACAGCCATCCTTACCCAAGTTAGTGTTACTAACTTAGTGTTACTAACTTACATTACTCCATTTGTTTCAGGGGGTCTTTTTAAAGTATTCTTCCTTAGGGAAGGACAGAATCCAGTTCTTGCCTTTGAGCACACAGTGGTTGTAGTGAGATAGGTAGATACTGCATGAATCAAAAGCATAAGCTAGTCAAGCATCTGCTGCACTGGAGGTGGTAGAAGAGTATCAAACATAATAATTTCATGCTTATAACCTGGGACAGCAAACCAGGTTCTCTCACCAGGCAGGCATTTTGTGTCTATAACACAGGGATGATTATATGGAACTTCTTTTCCTTCACTTTAAGATCTCTAATCCAAGTGTGTAAAATCAGGTTACACCACACAGTCCATATGCAGGTGTAGTACTTAAGAAGCTCAAGGTGGCAAGAAAAACATAGGTCTACCAATGTCATTTAGAGATTGATGGAACCACCTTCATTAGGGTGATTCCTAATGAAGGAACAGCCTTCATTAAAGAGCTCTGTTTCTGAATCCAGATAATAAAACCCTGTACAGCTTTACAAGCACTGCCTGTAGAATCCCTGATGTCCCCTCACATGATACTCTTCTAAGGAACTTCCACTGCACCCTTAACCTGGCCCGGCTAAGCTCATGGGTTTCAAGGAGCTCGCAGCAGAGCTGTGATCCCACCCAATCACACTTCTTTGCAATCTCTTCTGTTTGCCTCCAGGGAACTGCATGAGCGAGTTCATGGGGCTAATCAAAGGCCACTATGAAGCAAAGGAGGAAGGCTTCCAGCCTGGAGGCGGCAGCTTGCACAGCATGATGACCCCTCACGGGCCGGATGCCGACTGTTTTGAGAAGGCAAGCAAAGCCAAGCTGGAGCCTGAGAGGGTTGCAGACGGGACGATGGTAAGGAGCCAAAGGAGCTAGTAAGATTTTGAATACAGCTTGGCATAGTGCCACTCTTAAACTACAGCCTAGTACTGTAACTTTTTGGCAAGCTGGAAAAGTACTTGGACCCAAGTGCAGCAGCATTCACCTCGCTTACTGATCAGCAGCATTCAGTTCTCAGGAGCCCCCCTGGAGACATACAATGCCAAGTGGCTTTGATCATCTGCCCATGTAAATTGTTGCCTGTGCAGGAAGCTGGGAATTTTCAGACTGATTAACTGAATTTTTGTCTTAGCCTATGGTAAGAGAAGCAAACCCCTTGACTGTCCTCCTGTCTCTACCCCTAAAATCTAATGATGGTCATCAACAGACCTTGAGCTAGAGGTTTTAGAAGAACCTGGCTTGTCTGGGCATACAGAAAGTCCAAAGTCACTCCTGAGACATGACTAATACCAGCATTGCAATGCCAGATAAGAAGATCTTTCTTCCCCTGGGTTGATCAGGCTGGAGACAGAGCCTGGCAGTGCTGCTGGACCATGCATACAAATCCTGTTTGTGGCAGAGCAGACACTTTGCCTGGATTAAAACTCTCCCTCTCTTGCCCTAACCCACCTTCCCTCTTCCCAATAGGCCTTCATGTTTGAATCATCCCTCAGCCTTGCTGTCACCAAGTGGGGCCTCCAGACCTCCAACCGCCTAGATAAAAACTACTACAAGTGCTGGGAACCTCTGAAAAGCCATTTCAACCCTAAATGCAAGTAAAGAGAAGGTGCTTGCTGCTTGCAACACATGAGTGAAGGCAGGGAAATCCAGCATACCTACGTGTGATGGCACAGTCGACTCAGGCAATGCAGAGTGCCCTAGCCCAGAATGGCACTTCAGCAGCCACCGAGCCACGAAAATGATCATCCCTATGTAACTTGGGAAATGCAGTAAAAAACCACCATTATTCTTAACTTTCAAGTATCCAATTAAAGCTTTCCTGGTGACACACTGAAGCTGAAGTACTTGTGCGTCTCTCACCACATGTAGTAGGTGTGAAAGCTGCACCTTGTGTGGACACCTTGGTGACAGTCGGCTCTTGTTCACAGGCATCTTTCATCGGGAGAAGCTAGGGACTGACAAAGCATTTTATGCTGTCTGTATGGGAAGAGCTTCACTGAGCCGAAGGCTCTATCAGACCTAAGCCCCCTATTAGAGCAGAACACTTCAACCTGCTCATCTGTAGAGGGTTGCCAAAGGAATGACTCGTCAGAAAAGCTGACCACAAATGAAAAGAGGTTGGAGAATCCAAAGCACTTCACTGATAAGTAAGGGAAAATTTCTGTTCCACACCCTGGCCATCCTTCAACATTGATGTGTTTGTCAGCACTTGACAGATCCTCTCCCTAGCTCACTGCTAATTTGCAGCATTGCAAATGTGAAAGGGTTTGTTTGGCCAGTCCAGTCATTAGTTCTTGGGAAGGTACCTGTGAGAATACTCAAGCTCAGACGTCATGGAAGACCTCAAAATTCATTGGAGTATGCAGTCCTTCTTACCCCTCAGTGGTGAGTTCCACCTGGTGGAGGCAGAAAACAAAGCCCCAAATAGGGTGGGAACTCGGAGGACAGCCCAGTCACCTCACGCTTCAGGTCTCTACCACATACCCATATGAAGGTTTCTAAGCTTGGTGCCACCAGAATCTATGTTTCTTATCTCCCAAGGCAAACAAGTTTCCAAAAAAAGAAGGAAATATAGAACCACAACACGTAATTTCAGTCAGTTACATCCATCATCAGTTTTGGATCTGCACCAGATCCCTGGGGAAAAAAAAAGCATCAGCTTTGAGCGAAGTATTACATTATAAAATCTACACGGAGATGTTTACTCTAAAATAACCAATTCAGAAAAGGACATTCGGGACAATCAATTTGCCAGACAAGCTGATTTAATCAGACTGATTCAGGGATAAATGAGGTCTAAATGTTTCACGTGCAGAGGGAAAAAGCTTGTTTTCTGTTTGAGACCTAAATTATCATGCGGTGACCAGCAGGCTTGAATTTCTCTTGTATAGACACACCACTGAAGCAGATATGGGTGGTAACACATCAGTCAAGGGTCAAATTCCACAAGGCACATTTACTTCCCTATCTTCACTCAACATATCCAAAGGGAAACTTAATAACTTAATGCCCTTTCCTTCCTCTATGCACCCAGCACCACTGCCTCAAACACCAACCAGCAGCACAGCACATTCATTCCTTGCAAGAAAACAGCATGGAGAGTTCCGCAAATAATGAGAAAAGTAGGGCAGCATTTCCCCAAGCACCACACTCAAATCCGCAGGGATGGAGCATCAGAGACTTTTGTCTGCGCAGGAAAGGGCTGCAGCAGGTGCCGCGAGCATCGACCTGAGGCTGGCCTGAAAGACCAGAGGCACTATGCTCATCCACAACCCATCCCAAACCATCGGCTCAGCTGGCCTGAAACAAATACAGCTGCAAGGGAGAATTTACATGCGTGGCAACTCGAGTTCCAATTAGCTGAGGAAATGGGTCCTGGGAGATCAAATTAGTTTGTGGCAGCAAGAATAGTTAATTTAGCATGCTCAGACAAGCAATTATTTCTTTCCCTAAATACCACTCTCTCCATGCATTGATGCCTCTCTGCATGGATCCACAGCCATATCTTGTAATATCATTTGTGACAGTCTTTTGGAAGCTGTTCTGCAGAGAGAATAATCCAGGTTTGCGTTAGTTAACCCAGCCCAAGAAAAAGCCGCAGAAACAGGGGCAAGAGGGTTGCTGGGAGCACACATGGGATTGCAAAAGCAGGGCACATCTTTGCACAGCTTCTGCACACAGAATTAGTGCTGAGCTCCACACAGGCTGAACGTTTCACAACCCACACAGGAAACGGAAGAGATACAACAGGAAACACTTAAAGAAACAATAAACAAAAATAAAATTCAGAACCATTTTTATTGCCAGGGTGACTAAGCACAGGTGTTAAGTTGCCCAGTGAGGTTGTGAAGTCTTCATCCCTGGAGATACTCAAAAGCCATGTGGACAGGGCCCTGGAGAACCCGCTTTAGACAGCCCTGCCTGAGCAAGGGGTTGGACCCAGATGACCTGCAGAGGTCCCTTCCAACCTCAGCCATTCTGTGATTATGTGAAAAAGCTCATTAACTCACTCTGCTGAAGACAGAAAGCAAATGGCCCATATTTACATCCTCATCATGCGGGAAAGGGACTCGGTAGAGCTGTTTCTGCTGACTTAACGCTGGCTGCTTTCCCAGCAGGCAGAGGGAAGTTTTCAACTTTTGCATCAGACTGAGCTTTTCGCATTAACCTCAACGTTCGGGAAGAAACCACTCCCATAGAGTGTCTGAAAAATGAAGGAAGGTTGGGTCACAATGGCACCTACAGGCCACTTGGAAACTCAACTCTGAATCAAAAATCTTTTCTTGCACTCACATTCCAGTACTTTGGCAGTGACAAGTCCAGAGTCACCTATACCAGTTTACCTGGGTAGAGAAGACCTGTGTCCTTCTAAGAATAAACCAAGAAGGGATCTTTGCAGGCATAAGGCTTGCTTGGTGTTGATCTGCTGTTTTTGAACACAGCCCCTTTACAGGGATGACACGGAATTTTCCTATACTGCAAGGGAACCAGTGTCAAACTAAAAATCTTCCTCTTTTACTTCTTGTCTCCCACTCACAGGAATAAGAGTTAGGAAAAATGCTAGTCACATATGGCATGGCAACCTTGAGCTCACTATTTCCAAGTCTAGTACTGTAATTTTATCCAGAAATTTACTGCAATAAGTAAACACATGGTTTAGGCTTGCCTTTTATTAGGGAAAGGAAAAATTAACTCAACTTATTAGAGCAGTCAGGCAGGCTCCCAGGTTCTTAAAAATGTATCACAGAACTTGCCTATTCCCAATCAGGGAAAACCACACAGTCAAACACACAGTGGAAGAAATATCTGGAAGGCAAGCAATAGTTCTTTAGGAAACTGCTTTGGTCTTGCTTAACATTTTACCTGGCTAGTGATTTTAGACTTTAGCCTGCATGGACAGCAACAACTTCCGTGGTTTAAAAGGAGCCTCTGTACACAGACCAAAGGAGTGCTCTGGCTGAGTTCCAGACACTCTCTCTAGATCCACCTGGTATAAATACAGAGATCCTACATTATCACACTTTCCATAATTATTAAAGATGCAAGACAACCAACAAGCAATTAAGATTTATTCTTATGAAGGAGAAACGTCAGGACATAATACATCTCATTTTATTTATATCCCATGAACACCACTGCAATTCCAGGAACTCAGAATAGACTGAATGGCCGCTCGTATTTACCTTCTTTGATAAGCCTCTCTTTACGGTCCTGCGGAAGAAAGAGAACATTCATCATTATTTTATTAAAGAAGGATTTCAATCAGCCTGGGATAAGAGAATAACAGCTCCAGTATTTCAGCATGGCCTACAAAGAGACAGCGTCATATATGATATTAAGGGTCTTTTCCACCCTAAATGATTCTGGAAGCATGAACTCTGGCAAGAGCTGCTATGGTTAAAAAGAAAAAGATAACAAGGCAGTTAACTTCACCTGCTAAAGACCTGCTCAGACTGACCTCTCCTCACACCTAGCTACTCTCACAGGCCAATTCCTGTGAAGTATTTTTCACCAAACTAGTTGTGTCACAGTTAATTTGTACCTTAGTTTCTACCTCCTCCTTGTGGCTGAATAATCCAGCTTAGAGACATAATTACCGAGAAACTTCCTAATAATTTGCCTGACTGTGCCTGTGCTCGCTTTCAATTCATTTTTACCTCACTCTGCAGTCATTTACCTTTCTGTCAGGTACCATTACAGGACACTGCGGATACTGCCCAGATTCCTTCTGCTGGATAAAACCAGGAGATTTGCTTAAGACTTAGCAGTGTATCTCTTGCTTTCCCAGACACACAGCAAATGCTCCTCAGAGAAAAAAGTATAATGACCATTGTGTGTTATTTACTATCAGAAAAACAAGAAAAATCCCCAAACATCACTAAAGGAACTGCAATAAAGGAAAACAAATTATCCTGGACACTTACGAAAGATTTCAGTATGACAAAATACTGCAGAGGTACTGAAGTCTCAAAAACATTGATATCAACATGCTGACCGTGTTTCCTAAAACATGTATTTTCAATTCACCCTAGCAAACAACATTCCCTACAGAGATTCTATTAATTTATGTTAGTCCTTCTTGGTTTATGACTTGATCTAAAATGCTACTTCTGTGCAAAAGAGGGAAGTAAAAAATGTTTTACAACAGCCCCAAATTCTCTACTAAAACCAGCCACTGTCTGTCAGTTACCTAGCATTTTCTTATGTATATATATATAGCTGAGGTTTTTCATAATGATCTACCATTCTCAGATTCTGATGTCCATATTTTAGGAGTTAGAATGGAAGAAAGATAAACCTTCTAAAATCTTAAAACATACAGCTGAGCTCAGGCACTGCAATTAACATTATTACTCCTCCTCCTATGTTTCATGAGATTAGAGAAATGGTCAAGCAATTGCACAGGGACACTGACAGGTCTGTCATCTGTAAGCTTCCTATTTAAGTTTAGACAGTATACATAAAGCACATCAACCGCTGAAAATAAGATCTCTTATGATTAATTTCCACTGTCAGTGGGACAGAGAGCTTTATTACAGCAAAACAGCCTCATCAAGCAAACTGTGACTGGCCATACCCCAGGGTAGAATAAAGGGCTCTTAGAGAAACAGGACTCTGCAACCAGTTATGAGGCTTTGAGATAGCAGGCTCGGTATCAGCCTTCTTTCCCTCATTACTTGAATGGTATTAATCATCCTTAGGCGCAGATCTACCCTTCACAATCCGGTGCTTTTGCCGTTCACCGACGTTCGGCGTCGCCAGCTGACTCACCCTGTCAAATTTGAAGACAGCCATCCAGAAGAGGAGGGGGCCTATCGCGAAAACAGCTCCTAGAAAGGACGTCTTGGGGGTCGGGCGGAAAGTAGGGTACACGTTCTGCGTCCTCGCATAGACCCAGCGGGTCATGGCGGGGTTTTCCTGCGGTGCAAAGAAAACTGCGGTGAGGCCGCAGCCCTACCATGGCCCCTCCACGCGGGGGAGACCGGGAAGGGCACCAAGGTCACTGGGAGGACGGGCAGCGTCCCGCCGGCACGGCCCCGGGCCCGGCCCCGGCGCGGCCCCCGCCGGGTGAGGGGGACAAGCCCCGCGCTGCCTCCGCCGCCCCCCAGGCCCGCGCCCGCTCCCTCCCCACTCACGATGACGGCGGGCGGGTTGGGGTTGTTGAGCTGCAGCTGGTACTGCCGCTTGAGCCGGGCGCGGATCGCCAGCCGCTCGGCCTCGGCGCGGCGCTTCTCCGGCGACGCATCGTAGGTGTCGGGGTCGAGCTCGGCGGGCAGCGAGACGTAGGCATTGGGCCGGTACAGCTTCGCGGCCGACGGAGGCGGCCCCGACGCCATCTTGGAGCCCCGGCCCTGGCGGCGCCGCCCCCGCCGCGCCCCCGGCGGCTCCCGCGGGAATGGCGGGAGCGGCGCCCGCTCCCCTCAGGGGGGCTCGGGCTGTGGGGGGCGTCTCAGGCCGGGTGGGACAAAGGTGAAATGGGGAACACTTAAAAATCTTCTTAAGGAAGGCTGTTCTTTGATGTGTGATCTTTGTATACTTTCAAGCCTAATCAACGAGAAAGGAGATTTAGTCCGTGAAAGGAGATTTAGTCCGTGAAACGGCAGCTCACAAGCTCTAAGTGATGTCCGGGTGTTAGAAAAACGAATTACTTGTTGGTAGAATTGCCTTGTCAGGCTTTAGGGCTCCACCTGTTTCATCTCAGGCCTGCCGAGTGTTAATAAAGGTTGGGGAGAAGGGTGTATCAGTGATAGTGGATACAAAGAATGCAAAATTTACGGGCTGCAAGGACATTTGGCAGAGCCCCCAAGATAAGGAAGAAACTAATAAAGATAGCTGGGCAATCGTGCTGAAATCAGCTCTGACTGGGTAAAAAGGTAGTTCTGGCAGGGGCAGATCATGACTGCCAACTCATGGACCACCGACCCGAAAAAAAAAAACACCGACTCAAAAGAAGTGAAAGACTGAGCATGTGGACATAACTAGCATGAGAAGCGAAAGAATCATTAACCAATAGAAGATAGAATAGTAATTAATTAATACAAGATATTAATACTAATTAAGAGAACTAGGTGACTTGTAACCAATCAACAAGCCTTTGCTTGCTAAAATGTATAAATAATGAAAAGTTTTTGCTGGCTTTCCAAATTTGCCACCGTTTCTGCACAGAACTGTAAATAAATCAATTACCTGGACTCTGTTTGTGGATTGGCCTCTTGCATGCCGGGCGAAAGAACCTATTTTGGGACAACAGTCCCAGGGGGTTGATTTCCCTGTCCCCTGTCCCTGCACAGAATAGGGCCTTCGGGAATGAGCTGGTCAGGGATGTTGCACTGTTTGTCTGCTGCCTGCTGGGGGACAAAGCTGCAGGGGCCTTCGCAGCCCTTTTCAATGGTATTCCTATGTTTTAGAAAGCATAGTTAACGCACGTCGAACTGCTGAAAATAAGAGTCTCTTACCATTACAGAATCACAGAATATCCTACACTGGAAGGGACCCACAAGGATCATCGAAACCAACTCCTTACCCTGCACAGGACCATCCTGAAGAGTCCCACTGTGTGCCTGAGAGCATTGTCCAAATGCTTCTGGAACTCTGTCAGGCTTGGTGCTGTGATGACTTCCCTGGGGAGCCTGTTCCAGAGCCCAACCCTTCTGAGGTAAGAACCTTTTTCTAATATCCAACCTAAACCTCCCCTGAAACAACTTCAGGCCATTCCCTCATGTCCTGTCACTGGTCGCCAGAGAGGAGATCATTGCTGGGTTAATGATTGGACCCAGTGATCTTAGAGGTGTTGTCCAATCCTAATGATTTGAAGGTTTTGACTTTAGAAAGTTTCTTTCTTGTTGGTATTAAAGGCTTTCTTCTCCAGAGATGTAGAAAAATATATGCAAGTTGTTTTTCTGGAAACAAAGTTGCCAGTAAACAAGTTTTCTGTGTGGTTTTTTTTTTTTTCCTTCTGATATATAAAACAGGAATAGCAGTTATGCTGATTGGGACCAAATAAGTCAATGGCTGTGCACATGTAGTTATGGCCTGATTTACACTAGGGTAACTCTGCAAACTCAGGTAATGTTGGATGAGGGATTACAGTTTCCTCCTAAGCACACACAAAATAATACTGCTGACTTTATTTAAAAGTTGCTGTGCTTTGGCACTGCAATAATAGAACAAAAGCGCTGCCTCACATTTTCAAATTTCACTCTTCTTTTTCCTAAGCACTTGGAAAATCGATGATCTCCTTTCAGTCTGAGCAGCTAATTAGGAGTTGTGACTTGCTTCCAGCAGGATAAAATACAAGTTGGATATTCCTGAAGTTCATGTACCTTGAGCACCCACACACATACACAGCAGGAGGTACTTTTCCCTCTCTCAAGTGCAAACCTATAGTCCTTTCAGAAATATCTCCTCCTGTTTCTCCAGCTTTTCCACCCTAATTTTCCTCACAAACACGTGGCTGCAAATTCAAGTGAAAACCAAGCTGCTTCATTCGCAGTCAGCTCCCAAGGAAGTACTTACATGCCCTGGTTGTTTTTTCCCCAGGGTTTTCAGTTTGGGTCAGTGACTCCCATTGCATGGAACACTTTACTCCCTTTACTTTCCCATTTTGTGACCATCACATTTAGTGAGCTCTGTGTCCCCAGCTCCATGACCAGCATGTGGAGAGCTATTTTAGCAGGACAGTACCCTTACCAGCAGCACTGCCATGTGGCACTCCTGTGGTACTTTCGTCTCTGAGTATTTCCAAAGACTTGGCAGCCTGTGTTTCCCAGCCCATGCATGGCTTGCTTCTTTAAAAGCTATTCCTCCCTGCTCTGTCTTATTTCTTAATAAATGACATATGCAGCCTTGAAACAGATTGATTCCTGGCAGGAGCAGGAGTGTAGGTTGGATTAGCAAACTGGGAAGGGTTAGCTTCTCTGTGGGAAATGGTGGGTGTTTTTCCCTTCTTTGCTGCATCACAGAGTGGAACAGAATACTCCGGTTCCTGCAGATCTCCCAAAGGACTTTGAAACAGCCAGATGCTTTTCCCCGAATCTGCTGGCTCCTGAGGCCTGTCTGTAGTGGTGTGTGACAGTTCCTGTGGGCAGGAGAAAAGATGGTCATGTGGTGAAGTCACTTGGCAAAGGCAGCGGGTTTAGCTCTCGGCCCTATTGCAGAATCTTTGTGATCTTATCAGTGCAGGTCCAAGCTGTGCCCTCTCCCTCTCCCCAGAGCTCAGAGCTGTGAGTGTGCATGCTTGGCATGCAAACAGTGCTGAAATTAATTCTACTGGGAGGAAAACAGAAGGCACAAAGCAACATTTCCATTAACAACGTAATGTACTGTATTAGAAAATTGAGCAGCCAGCTGCCACGCTGAAAACACCTTTGCATTTCATCTCTAATCACTAACTCATTCTCCCTCCTGAAGAATCAAGATCCTCACATGAAGTCTTTTTTGAGAGATGTCGCTTGTTTCATGGGGTAAAAAAAATAACTAAATCCCTTCCAGAGAAGCATGTTCTCTGACACCGAACCCTGTACTTTGCAATTTGTTGTTTTCACTCCTCCAAGGGGGAATCTGTGAACTTTCTTCATTTCATAATAGCCATGTCTCTAACTTTAAAACAAGTCCTTCAGCGAAAGCCCAAGTCACCAAGAGTAAATGTCTAAACCTTGCATAAAGCAATGCAGGACAAAGACAGAAATACTGCAGTCAAAGCACTTGACTGAAATCAGTGATTGGTTTTTTTCTCCTGCTGACAGAGACTGCTGCACAGAGTGAGAAATACTGTGGTGACAAACTGTACTCCTGTGCAAACCTTCTGCGTCATCCGCTCCTTCTGGACCACCCTTATAGCAGACTGAGCACAGCCTGGCTGCTACTGCAAACCACCTTGGAAACAAAAGATTTTGCAAGAATCAACAGGACCCTTCTTGTCCCTGTTTTTGTCAGCCAGATCATGAAGCTCATTTGACTCTTCTCCTGACTGCTGGTGTTGACCTAAGGAAAGCAGTGGGAACATAAAACTGGCACTGGTGAGAGTGGGGCCATGCTCAGCAGGGCAACACAGGCTAGAACAAGAACATGCTGGCCATAAAACCACATCCTTTTGAGTTCACACACCAAGGCTTAACAAGTAAGACCCCAAGTGTTTTTTCTTCTTTTTATCAGGGCTGATGTTTATTGAATGTTCGAGATTGGCAGTATTAAATGAAATTGACAGTTCTCCCAGGAAAATGCCTTTGAAGTTTACATCATCTGTTTTCTTTGCCATTAGCAGTAACCAAAATGGAAAGAACCAGTCAAGACAATTAATCTTTGTCCAGAACCCTGTGGAGGGTTGACCTTGACTGTCTGCCAGATTTCCACCCAAGCTGCTTTCTCACTCCTCTCCTCAAAAGGACTAGGGGAAAAAATTACATGGAAAATCTCATGGGTTGATATTAGTGCAATTCCTAAGAAAAGCAAAAGCTGCACAAGGAAGCAAAGTAAAAGGAGGAAATAATTCACTACATCCCAATCAGCAGACTTTAGGGACAGGGCCTCTATATGCATACCATATAGAGTTGCTATTCCCAAGCATATAGTTGCTTGGGAAGACAGATGACATCACCACAAATGTCCTGCCATCATCCTCTTTTCCCTCAGCTTGTGTTTCTGAGCAGGACATCATATAGCATGGATATCCCTTGGGTTATTTGTAGCAGCTGTCCCAGTGATTCCCCCTCCTAATCTCTTGTCCATCTCCTGCATACAGACTTTTAAAGTTGGTGGTGGGGTGTTGGAGAGAAAGAGTTGACGTTGTGCAAGCGCTGCTCAGCAATACCCGAACTTGGTGTGTTACCAGTGCTATTTTAGCCACAGATGCAAGGCACAGACCAGACGGGCTGCTGTGAAGTTTAACTCCATCCCAACCAAACCCAGTAAAAAGCCAGCTTGAATGCTGTCTGACACACCACTGAATTTCTGAGACCATTCCCATATGAATTAGCCTGAAATCAGACACAGTTCTATGACGTTTTTTGATTGAAGCTGCAAATAACTTCCACCTTGAGTTTAAAGTAACACCAGGTACTGACCTTCAGTTTAGAGCTGTGTGATTTTTCTGGTGACTTTTTAGTCATGCCCCAAAATACAGAAAGACTGAATATTTTAGACTGTATACACAAAGCCACATCTTTTCAGAGTGACCAGAATAAGTGACTCTGTGCTTCAAGTGAATGAGAGAAAAATTAACTTAAATCACAGACCTGTCCTATCTCCAAGGTGATCACTCATGACACTTTCAGAAGAGACAGGTTAAATGTGCTGTCATGCCGAAAAATACTTGTGCCTGTCAAACTTGTGCTGAGTGCTTGCGGTTGCTCTGTTTGCATCAGCTGTCAGGCTGGAGTGAACATGTTGCTGGGCTCTGCCGTGAATTCTCACTGACCTTTTGCAAAGAAAGCAAGCTGGAAAACAGGGAAGAAGCTGACAAAATCACTCATATCACAAGAAGGTTCCTGAACAGAGGTCCCTCACTTCTAGTTCCCATATGTAATGGGCAAGAAGGGTCATTTGGCTCCTGTTCCTGTTCCATACAAGTAAATGTGCTGCTGACCTTCTTCTGAAGGGAGATCAGTATCAGGAATCCATCTGCATGGATAAATCCATGGTAAAAAGCCAAACGGATACAGAAGGGGAGCAGTGTAAGAAGAGTTAGGACACAGCGTAGTTTATCTGAGCTCAGAACAAGTGTGTCTAACTACAGCATACAGGTATGTTATTAAATTGTCCAGATAAATGTAATTCGTTCTGTGTTAAGAACTGAGGTCCCCAGTATCTTTATCTTACAGTTGTTTAAAGGAAGCCTGTCATGCAAAGGAAGGAGTTAACCTGATTGGGGGAATTATGAATCATTAGTACAGCCAACAGGCCACGCATAAATGTGTATCGAATGTTGAGCTCAGCAGGAGTTAGTTACAAAACCAGGACACTTAATGAGTCATAAAGCGCCAGGAATAACGAGAGATGGCATTAAACAAGCCATTTCTGCCCCTCCTTGGCTTGTCCAGAGACGGTGACAAGAAGCCCTCTGCTGTTTCAGCTTTTCCTGTCAAAATAAAATGTTTGACTCACAGTGAATTACAGCTGCGTCTGAGCTTCCCGAGCCAGGGAGCTGGTGCCGCTTAGGCGGCCCTGGTGGGAGAAGCAGAAGCTGGCAGCAAGCATCTCGTCTCCACTCCTTTGCAGGTCATTGATTGTACCATTTTGTGGTGTAATATTCTTAGGTCTCCCTCTGCTACCAGCTCCTTGCACAAGAAACTATTAATAGTCATGTAACATTGAAGAGTGGGAGAGGAAGAGGTCTTAGAATAAAGTAGGGTGGCAATTAAAAAGCTGACTGTCTCGGGGTAAGTCCTGTTATTGGTGAAGTGTTAGAAGCGCTTAACCAGTCAAGTGGCAGTGCTATTCCTAGACTTCCTCTGACGATGGCTGTCAGGAATCGGAGTTCTCCAGCAAGCTGTCATTGCTTCAGCCAGCCTTCTCCTGACTCTCCATTACCTGCTGGCTCAGGAGTAGCATTGAAGCTCAGATCCTTGGCCTTAGTGCTGGCCTGAGTTGTGAGAAATGTGTGTTGTATCTCGCCATGGCTCGAGTTCGCAGCTTGACCTTAGACCTTCCTTGTTACTTTGGCCTTGCCTGGACACAGCTATTGCCACTGGACCTGGCCCCATCGCCTTGTCTGGCTCCCAGCTCATCCCAGTCTTGCCATCCCTGAACTGCACTGTCACTCATGAAACAGTGCTCAATCTCCTGCCCTAAAACACATCCCTTGGAGATCCAATTTTTCCCTGTGGGTTGTGAAAAGAGTTTAGTGTAGCCCAGATACTTCCTAGCTCCCTGAGCATCCCATGTGTGACATGAGTGCTGTGGCTTGTGTAGCTTGGAACCAAATGTTATGCAGCCTTTATTGCACCTGGAGGATGCTCCTGTAAGTGCTTCCCAGACACACGGGTAAAACCCTGGACTTGGTGACAGCAAAGGAAAACCCTGTGAAAAATGGCTCTGGCCCACAAAGCCTTCAGTTTCCTTTCAATGCCTCACTTGAAGTTACCTTATGGGTTTAGATGGATTTCCTTTCACAAACAAAATTAGAGTGTAAGGAAAAGCCTGCTGTGTGAAGATCCAAACAGGATGGGCCAGTGAAACTTTAATTTTCAACAGATATGACAAATCCTGCTTCTCAAGACAGAAATACAGTGCCCCAAGGGTTGGTTTGCTGTAAGGGATTTGACCTGTCATGGCGGGGTCCACTCAAGAACACTATTTTGGAGGAGGCCTCACTTTGTTGGATCATCCACTCCAAGATTCTCCACTGCATGAAATTAATTTTTTAACTGGATAAAGAAGCAGGACCTTATAAACAATTACTCTTTATGAAGTCCCAATTTTTTCCTTTCTACAGGAAGACTCTCAAGCCCTGTGTGAGGAAAAAAACTCCAGCCTGAGATCTGCGATAGATCAGCTTTGAAGGAGAGGCAGCTCTGTGGTACAGATACATAGGAAAAGATACTCACTTTGTTTTGCTTTATATATTTTGTTAGAAGTCTGGAGCTTAAATTTTAAATCAAGTCTTTGGGAACACACTGTGAAGCAGACCATCAGTATGAATAAAATATGTTAGTAGGGACATGTTGAATTTAGTGTGACTGTTTGGCAACCTCTGTATTGCAGCAAGGAAGTACTTAGTTGTGGCAATGCAGAGTGGAGATTTTTTTGCTGAAGTAAAGGACAGAATACAAATGAGGCTGTTGCTGCAGAGTGCCAGCTACCGGGAAAGATACACAGTGTCCAGTCTGGGTATTTCAATCTTTTTAAAAAATGGTGGTACTACTAAAACTTGAAACTTGTGACCTATAGAAATAGAAAAGCAGAGCAGTGCTTTCCCTGGGCTCTTGTTATCATTGTGTAAATCAGGAATATTCACTAAACAAGAAACACCTAGCAGCATTGCAGAACCCTGTATCCATCAGGTTTCATCTGCCTTGTTGGGGAGAATGGATAAGGCAGCTGCCAAGGCTAAAAATTGCCTCCTAAATTAACGTCTCCATACTTCTCTGGATAACCTTTTAGCAAATAGGTTTGCTATTTGTATAAACCACTCATATTTACAGTGCCATGTCCCCCTAATCCAGCCAGTGTAATTGTGATTTACGATCCTTAAAGGAAAGATTTCTACCTCTGGTGTGATCCTTGTGGGGCTCTTTAGACATGATGCTTTTCCTGCTCTCCTACTGCCCCTGACTCCATCACCTTGCATGTGTCTGCTTCCTCCCTACTCACCTGCAGATGTTTTTGCCCTACCCAATCCTCTTCTCCCACACTGCCATCACTGCTGAAGGGCTCTTTACTCCTTGAAACTACTTTGACTTCCTCTGCCTCCTTCACTTGCTGCTCAGTCTTCTCTTTGCTCTCTTCTAGACATATCTTGCTCACTTTCTTCCAAGAATCTTGATTCAAAAGAAGATCCAGTTGTGGTGGCAGCCACTTGCAAAATGCTTAACAGATGACTACTGACAACTTTGCAGTACTCTGCCCCCTGTTCTTTCTCATTTTCTCTGTGTCAAGCAGTGTGTACATACCACACTGGGAGCAGCGGCATTCATGTTCTTTGTCCTTTGCTTTCAGTTACTTTAGAGTCTTCCCATGGAAGGGAAAACTGAAGCCAATGGAAGTGCAAGCAGCCATCATACTGCTTGCTGGATCTCAGCATATGATCAGTTTCTACAACCAGCCTTTCAGTTTTACAGAGCAGTGCAATGGTGCAAGCTATGGGGAAGGACCCATCCATCTCTGCACTAAGGCTTTTCAAGGTTAATCCTTCTTTTCTTTGTGTGAAATGTGCTGTCAGGAGTGAGTTTTTCATTGCTCAGGCACAGGCAGAATATCCTCACATGCTGTTGCTGTGTTGGTCTTCCTGCAAGCTCCAGGGAGGCAGCTCCCTCTTGATCCATCAGTCACTGCAGTGACCAGAGCTGCCCCCAGCACGTGGTCACAAACTGAATGAGTCCAAGGGAAATTGCAAAGCCTAGTGCTTTTATGTCTGTATCAGTCTTTCACAGCTGGCTAAAATGCCTCTTCCCATTAATAGGGAGGTTGCATTTCTCCATCATTTCCCTGAGGACTGAACACATCTCATCAACTGAAGGAAAAAGGGTGGTGACTCACACCTCAACCTGCCTAATTATTTCCAGGATAGTCCTTCCCACCAAGGATTGAGAATGTCTGGAGTATACCCGTGGGAGAAGCTAATATGCCAAAATCTGTTTGTCTAAAATCCAAACAAATATTTGAAATACGATGAATTGCTCACTCCTCACAACAGTTGCCAAAGTCAAAATGCTTTTTGTTTACAGTTGTATGACTCCTCCTCAGCACAGAGCAAACCCCCCTTTCCCATCCCTTAGCTTTGCCTTGTGGGGCTGTGTCGACTCCCTGACCCTTCCTGATTTTACTTCACTGCATAAAGAGCTTGGACAAAGCAGGAAAACTGAGCTCCTAATCTTGAAAGACTCCTGCATATTTTTTAAGATTTTTTAAGTGAAATTATGAAGCTTTGGTTTCCTTGTTCTTGGACATAGTTTTTGTAGTTGGATCGCAGAGGTGAGATCTGCTCCTGAAAGCAATGCTACCCTTTTGTCAGGCAATGATGGAAAATGTTTTTCTGACCTGCAGAGCAGTCTCAGAGCAGAGTTGCCTCTGGCTGTACCCTCCCCCCTCTGACAGCTGTCAAGCAGTTGACAACTTCAGTTGACAGCTTATGGACTTTTATCGTATTTTCTCATAGGACAACTTCTCCCAAATACCAGCATCTCTGTATTGTCTGAGTGGACCTATACTGCATTTGGCACCAGATTTATCAAACATTGGGTGAACCTGACCAGTAGCTACATCTATATTTTTTTGCAAGATTTGGGACAAAATCTTCTGACTTGCCTATCACGAGGTATACTACTTATGCAGACATTTTAGATGCACTGTGCTGGTACACAGGAACACAACTGCAAGATGTGACACTGTGGTGGGAGGTCTCTTCCCTTGGACCTCTTGGAGGGAGAAGCTGTCACTCACTGCGTTATCTCGACCTTGTTCAGAAGCAAAGGTGTAAAAGGATTTCTTGGTCTTAGAGTCCAGACAGCCATAGATTTGATCAGGTCTGAGCTCAAGCAGTTTCCTACAGAGAGTGGCCCTAAGGAGACCTCGGGGCACAGCATGCAGCCCAGATTCCTGCAGAGGGATCTCCCTAGCACTTTAGGGCTGATGATGTTTTTAGCATTGGCTTGTCCTTGCCTGAAAACTTATTCTTGGAGAAAAAGAAAAGTGAGGATTGGATGTCCCTTGGAGAGAACATTAGTTGATCTGAGCATAGATATTTTGAGGTGATTTACTCTGGCAAAGAATGACTTTCTTGCTTGTTGTTTGTGCTCTGTGGCAGTGAAAGGCCAGGATGTCATGAGGAAAAGGTGGTCTTTAGTTCAGGGCAGGAGAAGTGAATCACCAGCTCCACAGCTGGAGCTGCCCTTGCAGAACTGCTTGACACCCTCTTTGTTTTTATGGCCTAATCCTGTCTCAGGACTTGAAATCTTTGGCTCCAGTCCATGATTTCTGAAGAAGTCATCGGTCTTTCCTAACAGTGAGAGGTAGTGCTGAAAGCATAGTGGGTTAATGATGATGGTGATAAAAATACCAATAAAAATAGTCTGACAAAATTTACCCCAACAACCACTTTCAGATATTTTCTGTTTGTATGCAACATTTCTGTTTTATTTGGCAGAAACAGAAGCATTTTCTCTCCTGTTAAAACAATATTTTTGTTTGTTTATTTTTCACTTCCTTTTCTCCTTTTAATACCAGTTGCTAAGGGAAACAGACGAGTAAACAAGAGAGAAAAGTGAGATGGATAAAGGGAAATAAAACAATTCAGGTTTTGTTATTTTGGATAAATTTTTTCAAGCAAATCCAGAAAGATCATCATGATAAAAATACAAGAAAATTCCTTTCAGCAAAAGCTGCTGATTCTCTGTGCTTTCTCAAATCAATTCCTTCTGTGTGGTGTGTCCCTGAGTGTAGCAAAGGCAGAGTAGCACGAGATATACAGACAATGTTGGCTCCTGACAACGTTGCTAGTTCAGTTTTAGAACTGCAGAAAACCAATGGTAAACAGCAAATCCTAATTATTTTCTTCACAATTATCCATAGCTGCTGTTTCACTTTACAAAGTAACTTTAGGTTGGTCCTTTCTGCATTAGTGACCAAAGCCTCACAAGATTCTACATAGACTGGTCTGGTAGGTGCTGGAGTCCTACTCCAAGAGGATTATTATTGATGGGAACCTTCAGCTTCCTTTCCTGAGATGAAATCAGTGAAGCTCTGCAGAAAGCAGGAGGTGAATACCAGTGATGCAGCAAAACTGTTTCTTAGACAAAGGAGATATTTTCTGCAAGGGTTCACACTGCCTTGCAGAGACCAAAGAGTCAAACCAAGCTCTGTTCTCCTTCAGATGGTATCAAACATCTTGCAGCAAAACTGTTGCTCTTTGTTAAGCTCTAGAATACTTTTCCACTAGTTAGCCAACAATTATGCAGAGCTAAATGGGGAAGGGAGGTTGTACAATGCAGTCCCAAACTAGTAAAATAGTGAAGGATTCAAAAAGGAAGGGATCTCTGATCTAGTTCAAAACTTAATATATGTTTTCAAGATGTGTCTCAGCTGAAGCAGTAAAAGTAATAAGGATCAGAAGTAATTCTGACTGGTATGCTGGGTTTCAGCCCAAAATAAAATTCCTAAGGGGAAAATATAAAGATTTATAACAGAAGCACCAACTAAACTGTAGCTGTGATCAGTAATGCTTCTTCTGCACCTTCATTCTTAACCTTGAGTTGCGTTTGGTGGGTAAAAATAGCCACTGCCAAAAATACTAATTACTTTGAAGAAGCTGCAGTGCTATCACTTCTAGAGGAACTTCCTGTTGTTTCTGTCTTAAAATAAGCATCTGATTCAGAAAACAATATTAAGGTTGCAATAGAACTCTTCCAGTTGCTGTTTAACTTTCCCAAAGAAAACAAGATGGAGGGAAAATGAAAACATACAGGCCTTGCTTACACAGAGCCCCGTGTAGCAACACTGAATACATAAGATCTCAAGCCAAAGTGAGACAGAGCTTCAGGGATCTGTCCAGAGGCATCCCTGGCAGAGGGTTCTCAGATCTCTCCTTGGGAATGAAATGAAGGACCCTTCACCAGAAAGAACAAGCTGGTGTGTTGGCCCTGCAAAAAAACACAAAGGAAAAAGGACAAAAGCAATCTCCCTCTGCTTGGTCTGATAGCCAGCACCTGTTGTAATATGCAACATATGGAAGGACTAGGAAAAAAAAAATACACTGCTAGCCCAAGTCCTGGTGTCAAAACACCTTGCCACTCGAGGATGGGACCAAAACTCATTCTTAGGGGCTGCTTCGAGAGATCCATGTGCAGAATGCCATGCTGTGAAGGGATGAGTCCGGAGCCCTGTGCCATTTCTTCAAGGCAGAAGAGCTCCTGACAGGCCAGGGCTGTGCAGCCCTGCTGCCTGCTGGGAAATGCCAAGAGGCTTCGTACATGATGATGGACTTTTCCCGTGATGTGCAGTGCAGCCCATGGCTCCCTTCACCATTATCAGTGGGACAGTCAAGTTCAGAGAGGTCTGTTATTCTTACCCATTAACCAATGTGACTGATGAGCTTTTACAGCAATGGCTGTCCATCTCCCTTGTAGGGATGCTCATTTATCCTTCACCACTACCAGCTAAAGCCTAGTGGGTTGTGTCTAACTGCAAGCGGTGTGAGGCCTGATTTTGTTCTCGTCTCTCTTTCTCACCCTGGGAAATCTGTTCCTGCCTCCTTCAGTTTCCCTGCCTATACAGTTGTTATAATATTTTTATCCATTTTTGTTGATGATTTGGGGAATAAGAAGTGGACTGCATTCCACATGCAGGAATTTCTTAATGGAGATTGCATGTTCAGTTTTCAAAAGAACCCAGGACTAAGTCAGGAATGTCATGGTTACTATATAATCACCATGAGACTTGATCTTACTGTCACAAGGGAAGCATAGGCCTATGTCTAAAAACTGAAGCAAAAAATGGGAAGTTTAGTTAAGGTTTCCCTCTGGTCACTACAAAAGGGCCACTAGAGCAGAATCTCACTAAGGCTAAAATTCTGTGTAGAAAGAGAATTTGACATCTGAGTTATCTAGGTCCTTAGTGCACAAGATCGGGAGACAGTCCAGCTTTTTCTGAGTTCCTGATTCAGAAGTTTTGCCCAGTTACCCACATTACCTGTTATTTGGAAATACATATATAGAAGCATTTACAGCACCAGGCATTTTCATCCAAGATTAATGTAGTGGTACCACAGTGCTGCCACATCAAAGCTCCTCAGAACCATCTGTATTGTGCTATTGTCAGAGAAGAGTAAGAGCCATTTGGCAAGTGGAGTATATAAGTTTAAAAGGGGGCAGAGCAAATATTTGTAGTTGCCTTATAGTAGGCAGGAGATACCAAAAGAAATCACAGATTACATCACAAAGGTTTTACCATGGTGGTGATGGATTCTCATTGCTTCTTGTGGTGGGCCTGCACTCCCAGGCTGGAGATCAAGCATGAAGGAGGAGCGGTGGCTGTATTGCACCATGGGCACCTGCCCACCACATCCCTGGGGCCCTGCACTGGGCTTTTGCAGCCCCCAGTTTTAATGCTCAGATTTTGAGCATCCTTTGGGAGCAACTCCACCAGCCTACTGGGAAGGCGCCCATCATCCACGTTGTGCTCCTCTTTGCTGGTGATAATTGCTTTTCCCTTTCTGAGTCTCCAGGGGTAACTGCCTGGCAGCTCCACAGCCTCAGAGGCATCTGGTGCATGTACAGAGACATCTTGTCAGGGAAGGAGGGTGAAAGCAGATGTTTAAGACACTCATAAAAACCAGCTAGTGCCTGATTTTTGTATGCTTCTGCTTATATAAAGCTGATCCTTTGAATTGCCCTGCATTTTTAGCAGCCTAATAATTTCTGTGGGAATACAAGCTTGGTTGCTTGGAAAAACTGTATGTCTAAAGTCACCGCTTTCAGACTTCTAGCCTTTTCCATCACAGCAGGCTCTGATACCTGGCACCTGGACAGAGCAATATCTTAGACTGTCTTTTATTTTTGTTTTAACCACTAAATTGCTAAATTCCAGTTTGTCTGCAAAAAATAAAAAGATTGTTTACTATATTTCTTCCTCAGTATTAAGTGGCTGCTTTGGTAAGATCATGTTTGCCTATTTTGCATGGGCATTTGTTCATATGGATGGAAAGTTACAGTTATTTATAACCCCATACATATTTGCATCCCAACAATTATATCCATCTTGTTATAGTATTAACTAAGGATAAATGAAATCTTAGTTTATCAGACTAAACCAAAAGTTTCACTCCTTCTGACTTCTAATGTCTAAAAATAAAGTTTTGCTTTTCTAATCATCGAACCAAAAACCTGGAGATGCCACTGTTGGACACAAGGCATATGTGCCTTCTCAGGAATAGCAAATTATTTCCCAGCACCTCACAGCCTGAAATGCATTTGCATAAGTTCCTGAATGAACTCTCATCAGTGAGAAATACCTCTGGGAGGTTAGTCCTAAGTCCTCATACAGCTTCAAAAAGGCCATGCTGGTTTTGGAAATGCTTTTGTAGAGAAAATGTGAAGAGCTTTGCTACAAGCTAAAATTTTTTGCTTTACCATGGCTGTTGGAAAGCCTCACTGTAAATTGAGTTAAACTGAGCCTCAGCCTAGTGCAAATTACCATGCACACAGTGTTCCTTCGTTGTTTCACTGTCAGCGTTCCTGAACTCACCTTACTCTGACTTCCCAAAGGCGCCACTAACATCCTGTATTTTAGCCTGAATTTTATTTATGGCAAAAGAAAAAAGGAATAAGATGAAAGTGGTTTAAGTCTGCGGCTGCTCTGGTTAGATTTTTGTTGTCACATCAAAGCAGAGGGGATGTTGGTTGTCACACTGCGCTGGCAGTGGCTGTTGGAGAAGAGATAAAATAGAATGTGTTGTTTACCAAATGGTCATTGCAGCAAAAGGTCACTGTCCTGTTACCCTCTGCCCTGAATGCTGAGGTTTCAAAGTAGCAGTGAAGGAGGAGTAGGCATCTGGTTCAGTACCCAGCTTGCTTCCCACAGGTCAAGAGCTGCAGCAAAGCTCACCTACGCGTGCCCCAGTCTCTGCCTGATGCCTCACTGACTCTCAGGCAGGGCTGTGGTTGCTGCACAGACCTGTGCTACGGTGCAAACGGGGCAGGGCTGAGACAGCAGACAGAGTGTGCTGGCAGAGCTGCCTCTAAATGGGATCCACATAGGATCGAGACATTCATGCTGTCCCAAGCCATGTGAAGTGACAATTGTCTGTCTTCCACCTGGGGAAGTTCTCAGGTACTTTCTTCTCAGACAGGATTTCAGGTCCAGCCAAGAGGCAGAAGTGCAGGTATAGGGAGAGGTGAGAGGAAAAGGACATCAAATTTCTCCAGCAGGAATCCCCCTTTCCCTTGCTGGCTGATGCTTCCCCTGGCAGAGAAGGGAGCCATGCCCTCTGGTGGCAGAACAGGGGAGAAAGAAGTTTAAAACCTTTCCATATATCCAGTCCAGGGACAGACACAAAGGCAGATTCTGCACACTCTGACCCCTGCCAAAATATTTGGCCTGTGGTTAGGCTTGTACTGCCTTTGAAATTCAAGTAGCTCCCATGTGAGGGGGGGTCCCCCGTGCGGTCAGGGTTTCCTTGCTGCAGTCAGAGGCTCACCTGTGTTGGGCATGGCATTGTCCAGGTGGAATGGCACATTTTGGAGGAGTCTTCCAGCTATTCATGGACAGCATGCCCCCGACCATGACAGCCATTGCAGGTCAAAGTATGCAGCCACAGGGCTGTCAGCATTTGAGTTCTTTGATACCTGCTCTCAGAGCTTTATAACAGGCCCATCATACGGCAGAGTTAAAAAACTTTTAATAGGTCATGCCGCAGGATTAAGTTGATTAGGATTCAGATGTGGGAGAAAAGCAAGCAGAAGAGTTTTGCTTGCAGGGAAAGCACAGACCAGATATATTTTGGCAACAACACCTCTGATTAGGGTAAGTGAGCTATTTATCCAACTGTGAAGCCTTTTGTCCCTGAAGAAGGAGTTTCTTGCAGTTGCTGCTGACCTAGAGGAGCACGGCAAAGGCATTATGTGTGAGCTACCTCAGCACAGCATCTGCATGTTGCTTGAGCAACTGATCATCCCCTTCCATTACGCTACAGATGCAGCACAGGAAGGAGCCACTGCTGTTGCAGCCACTCCTGCTGAAGTGATCTTGGGACCAAAGTTTGAGGATCCTCACTTTGCAGACTTCTGGAATCCTGAATGAAATGCTGTTGTTGTTCCTAGGCACACAGAGCCTCCAAAATGACCCTGCTAACTCCTCATGCCTATTAACTTTGCCACTAGAGGATGACAGCAGAGCCCTTTTTGCTGCAAAACCTCCACTGCTGAACGCTCCCCTCCTGCATCTTTGTTTGCACAGACAGTTGAGTGCAGGCCACACAGAATCATGCCAGGAATCAGTGTGTGGAGTTAGAAGCGACAGAAAGAGGAAAGTAATTCCTGAAGCATCAGGTCCCCAGATCTGTTTCCTCATCAGTGCACTGGCAAGTTGTCACTAACTGCAATTGAATACCTTAGACCTGCTGACTTTAAAAGAACTTTACACAGTCTCCCCCTTTCTGCCTCACCTTCAGCATTTCAGCAGTATAGAGCAAGGACAACTTTCATCAAAAGTTCTCTGTCTTGGTCTCCATTTTCCACAAAAGCAAGCCCAGAGCCTGGTGCTTGGCATGGCTCTTGTTACAGGGAGGAACACGGGACATGTTCATAGATAGCTGAAAAGGCTTGCATGTAACTGTGGCTACAAGGGTATCTTATCAAATGGAGCTCTCTGTGCTTGGATATTATAGTTTGGTGTATAGCTATCTTTGAAATAATTAAAACAATTAAACAATTAAAACTTCTCTTGTGAGAAGACTGTATGGTTAATCATACCTAAAATTAATTGCCAGGGAAGGCTGGTGCAATAGTCTGTTAGCTCAGAAATTATTCTTCTCACTCCATGCATATCAGGCTGCTCAGTTCACTAAACCCTGTGGACCTGGGGATATTGGTTTCAAACAAAAGGATAGATTGAGATTTATTTTATAGGTGTCCCAAAAACAGGAACAGAGTGCACAGTCATGGGCATTCTATTTCTTCACAAAATGCATTAAGAGCCTAAAACTGTTGTCTTGTTGTCCTAATGTTTATTTTCCTGCTTCATTTTTGCTTTCAAGTGGGAATGCAAAGCCTGAAGTTTCATTGACTTTGTAGGGGTTTTGCTGAATCTCCAGCAGTGAAATCATTCATGGATCTGATATCGGAAGTCGAGATTTGTAGACTTCTGTAGTTTTGGGCAATTACATAGAAGTAAAAAAAACCTCTGCATTTTCCCTGATTCTCTTATTCAATTGAACCACCAAGTGTTTGTGGCTCATCCATCACATCAGCAGGATCCAGTCACATCACCAGGCACTGCAAGAAGAGACCATTTGAGTAACAAATCTGAAAATGTGGGCTAGGTAATATGATCTGCAGGTAAATTAAAGTGGCTTTGAATAGCTGAGCCAGTAATAAATACTGGCTGAGGACAGTGGAACAAGAAGAAATAAGCAGATGAAGCTTGTTCTATAAATTCAGGGAAAGGAGTTTTCTTCGCTTCTATGATAAGCAGCAAATTAAACCTGGGTAACTTCAGCTGTTCCCAATAATCAGGTGGGTGCTGTTGCCTGGGGGATATAAATGTCTCCACTTAGGAAGTGGTGAGGGTGTTGGGAGGTTTTGTGCAGGGCCTGGAGTTGGACTTGATGGCCCTTGAGGGTCCCTTCCAAGTTGGCATATTCTGTGGTTGTTTTCTTGGGCTCTGAAGAGGAAATTTGGAAAGTTTTGTCCTGCAGCAACTTCTTTTAAGGAATCCAGAGGAGTTTGAATCTCACTGTGTGATCTCCATTTGGATTTTTGGGATGGTGTTTGGGATTATATACACCTCGTAAGTCTTCAATTGTTATGACACCATTTCCAGTCTTGACTGACTTTTGAAGTGCCTGCATGATGATCTCTTTTCTTGCATTGGACGTGGGAGGTCTCAGACAAGAAACAAGAAAAAGAAATCTGTCAAAATCAATTGTTCCATTGCCGTCTTTATCAAATATATGGAAAATCTCTTGTGCTTCTTCCTTGTCTACCATTGCAGCATAATCATTTAATCCTTTCATAAACTCTTTGAAATCAAGAGTTCTGCTGGTGTTAATCATTCGTAAACTGAAATACTCTGCTAAGTCCTTTGAAGCCTGCAGATCCCCTTGCTAAACACCACAAGCAAAGTTTTCCTATGGCTCCCCTGGAGATGTTTAAGAAGAGACTGGATGTGGCAATCAGGGCCATCCATGATCTACTTGACAAGGTGATGCTGGGGCCTGAAGAACCACCCTGAACCCGCTCCAACCTAGTATTGTGTTTAGCCGTGTATCTGCTTATTAACCAAGATGCTATATAATCCTTAGTAATGCTTTAAGAATGCACATTTATGCTTGTTAGCACAGCATATTATCAATAATTAGTAAGGCTTGTATGTGTTGTAAATATGCCTTTTCTCTGCAGACAAGGTCAGGAAAAGCAGTAGGGCCTCATGTAGTTACAGCTGGTTCATATTTGAGATATCAGTGTAGCCACAGTTCTGTGTTTAGAGACTAGTCAAGGCCATGGGGCATTGGATAGTAGATGGTCCAAATCAGCTCCCTCGGTCTCCCTTTGGGCCTTAGCCAGGCCTAAGGGGAATACCAACAGAGACTGTTTTCTACACCAACTGAATGATGTAAACTGGTTTGTTTAACACTATATAAGCTGGACCCTCTCACAGCAGAGATGGAGGCTGATTAGGGTTTCCCACTTACTGGAAAGAGGTTCAGACTTTTGCTGTGTTTGGGGCCTTCCCAGCTGATGTGTGGTCTGGATGATGATAAGTACTTAGGGTAACTGGTGATGTGTCTGTCCCTTAATCACTCTAAGACTTTCTCTGTACTAATGATTAGATGCATTGCTAAGTGCATATTTTCATAAGCCGCTGCTTCTTTTGTGATTCTTTACTGTTTTGCACTATAGTAAACTTAACACACTTTTTTTTTTTTAAAAAGTTGGTGCCTCTATTCCTTAAATCCCTGCTCATTACCAGGGGAGGGAGGAGGCAAAATGGGTTAACAAAACATGGTCATAAGTTGGACTCGATGATCTCAAAGGTCTTTTCTATCCTTGTTGATTCTGTGATTCTGTGGAATAGGAATGTTGTCAGTTCCGAACTGAAAGACTCGAAAACTTTTATATTCCCCTAATTGTTTGTTTGTCATTTGAACTAAACTTTTTTTAACATAAAGCAAATGAAAATAATTTTAATGGATTAATAACAATGGAAATAACTTCTCAATTGAAACTTGTGCTCACTGGTGTATTATCTTTGTGATATCTTCAGAATTCATCATATAAGCACCTAGCAGGATAAAAAAAATTGCTGTTTGGAAGAGGATTTTCAGCTCCTCTTTTTGCACAAGAAGCAAAAGCTATTCTTGCCATCTGGAAGCAATTTTTATGGATTCTGAATTGCTAGTAAAGAGTATTCTCAGTTTCCATTCTATCCTTCAGGTTTGCATAGATTTTTCTTGTTTGAGGAGGTATTTTTGTGACATGCACTCAGTGTGTTAAACCTTTCAATTATTTATCTAATTCATGATATATTTAGAGCCAGCCTTTTCTACCCAAATAAATATCTGGGCTATGTACATTCAACTTGCAAAGGGATTTTTTTATAACTAGATATTAAAATACTGTCTCAGTTCAGTGGTCCCCATGGAATCATAGCAATAATGCAGTGGCAAAACATATGGAAAGTCTGTGTCTCTTTGCAGCTGATGGGGAAATGCAGTTTTGTGTAAGATGCTCCTTTTGTATGCAGTGGAGGACCACAGGAAGCAGCCTGATACCAGGAGGCTTTTTCTGTGAGAGAGGCAACATGGCTAATGGTTATGACATCTTTGAATTCCTTTACTTGTAATGCCTGCTTCAGCCACACTGAAACACTCATTTCAGTGCCAGACTAGTCACTCATGGGCAGTCTGCTGTATATGAGGCATTAGAAAGCGGCTTAGTAAACAATATCTGTTCTTCAAGAAATATTCCTTCATTTACTACAGTATCCAATAGATTAAAGGCTCTTATGGGCTCCTATATTTCATTATGTCCTCATTACCGACATCCAGATGGCAAGAACAAAATGGAAAATTACTCATCTCAGGTACCTTTAAATATATGTTTTTTAGTGGCTGTTGCAATCTTGTGTCATCTTCTCACTTTCAAAGAACACCCTCAGCTTATGAAAGAAACTTCATGCGCTGTTCTAACTGTTTTCACCTGCTTTAGCTGCCAAAAGGCAAAGGTAGGATTGGAAACATCAAATTCAATCCTTTGTCCTACTGTAAATTCCCTTCATGGTTCCTGGGAAATTGTTTGTTCTTGCTCTGACTTGGCTGCTGATCTGTAATACAGCATATTACTGATCAATCTTCTGGCATGTGGGGAGCAAAATTACATTGCTCAGGTACTATAGCAATGAGGCCTGGAATTTGGGTGCATATTTTCACTGGCACAGTGCTGGAATCCAGAGCAGTCCTTGGTGGTCTGTGAAGCCCTGCACAGCCTCTGCTGCTGCCTTTCACATCTTCCCTCACCCCCCTCTCCTGGCAGATGTGTGTGTAGGCCAGTCAGCTGCACTTGAAGCACATCATGTTCTGCAAGGGCAAGGGAGCCAGGGGCTGGACAAGCTCTTGCTGCCTGGTACTTACAGAACAGGATGAGGGAGGGGAGAGGAGATGGCAGGGAATGACTTTGGTCTGTGGGAGAAAAAGAAGTTTGTTGCAGTTTTTAGCAAAAATCTAAAAGAGGGAGAACTGGAGGAGTTCAGAGGAGATGAAAGTAAAGAAGACATTTACTAAAGAAGGTTTATTTTTAAAGCAAATTCAGGCTACCCTACACATCCAGGTGTTGATTCCCATTGCACCCCATGCTGTATTGGGGATGCCCCCAGGCTTCTGCAAAATGCAGCATAAATTCCCAACCAGGCTTGAAGGTGAGTTTATTAATACCCTTCACCCTGCTGGTGATGGGAACTGCCTTGGTTCCTCTGCCACTTGCATCCTGAACATTTCCCTTCTCTGTCTCATGCTGGCTCTGCCATAGGGATTTTGGGGGAGCTGGCAGCCATCTGGCTTGACTGTCATGCCCACACAAGAGACAGGCTTGTCTCTAATGGCTTTAAACTGAGCGATGGTAGGTTTGGATTAGATAGTAGTAAGAAATTCTTAACTGTGTGTACGGTGAGACAGTGGAACGGGTTGCCCAGAGAAGGTTTGGATGCCCCATCCCTGAAAGTGTTCAAGGCCATGTTGGATCCAGGAGACTTGATCTAATGGAAGGTGTCCATGCCCAAGGCAGGGGGGTTGGAACTCGATGATCTTTAAGGTCCCTGCTAACCCAAACGATTCTATGACACTATGATTCTAAGGGTGAAGTAACTCTTCTTCAAAGGCTCCTTTCTGCAGTGTAACAGGATGGTGAGGAGAGGTGTGCAGTGCCCAGAGAGCCCCACCTGCAAGCACCTCCATCTCCCAGAGTGCTTGGCTGGAGGAAAGACAAAAGATGCGACCACTCCGCTGGTGTGAGTCCCAGCAGTACCAGTGTGCTCCCACCTCACATCTGCCTCTGTACTGGAGGAGTGGACTTAGTAGAGCTGAGGGATGAAGTGCATCAGCAGAGGTTGGTGAAGGAGTCTGCAAAAGATCTGTCTCTCCTATGCTTCTGCATGAGCAGCTCTTCACCTCTCTGAGAGGAGCTGTGCTCCCCAGAATGGCAGAGATTTTTGTTTCTGCCATTCTTTTGTTTTTGTTATGCTTTTATTTCAACAGCCTGCATTGACTGTGAGGGAAAAGATAAAATTTGAAGGAAAAACAAATGTTTTTGGAGCTGTTCCTTATTTCAAACATGCCAGCCTGCTTCCAGTCTTAAACAATGCCTTTGTTCACAAGGCTGGGACATTTCACTTGGCCAGGAGGGAGATTAGACCTTTCAATTTGCAGCTAGTGCTTGGCATATGGTTTTGCTTCTGCATGCAGAAGAATTAATGAAATTAGCTTTGGGCTTCCAGGAGATTTCATGGCATCTCAGCCAGGGATACTTGTTACGCCTTCTCTGTGCTAAGTGATCTTGCTTAACACACACAGACAGCCCTACTTTTTAGATTTTAAATCAAGTTAGTTTTCCTTAAAAATATATTATCTGTTTATTGTTATGACTTGCTTCCAGGGCCATGGTTTGCCCTTGGCTGATTGCACTGGGCTACCACTCAGTCAGAGCCCCTGCAGAAGTGTACCAGGTTTGAGCAGCTCTGTTGGCAGAGGCTTCATCTACACTAGAAAACCTAAACATCTGTATGATTTCATGGTTAGCATGCTCCCTGGCCATCTTTTTGGTCTGTGCCAGTCAACTCTAGCCTAAAAAAGACCTGGACACAATTTGAGAAAGAACTTGTTGAGGAGCAATACTCCTTTATTTATTTATGATTGAGTTAGCCCAGAGTGTCAGTTTCTGTTCACATCAGAGGGCCCTGGACAGATCTTAGATCAAGCCCAGGATTCACTTTTAAGGCTCTGAAGAACTTATTGCATGAATGTAAGTGGCAGCTTTCCTGGTGTTTGACAGCATTTCTAGGTTTATGGACATCTCAGCAGGCAAGAGGAGTTTGGACACAGCCATCCTGTTTTGGTGGAGAATTTACATGGCTTGGCATGAGTCACGCCCTCAGGCCTTAGACCTCTCACCTGGTTTTGTTTCATAACATAGATGCAACCAGATATTGAGAGGATCATCGCTTGGCTACAGCTGTGGTGAGGACAACAGCTCCCAGGCAGTCCTGCTGCTGCCAGAGGCACAACCTTCCCATGCAAGGAGGGAGGATGATGGCGATGGCCTTTGTTCACCAGCACAGAGGCAATGCTGGGGCCAGTGCAGAAGACTCACCTGCCTGCCATGAGACAGCTTTCAGCAATTCTCCTTTCACTCTGCTGTGCCACTGACTGGCATCTTTTGTGATGCTTTTTGGAAGCTGCCTCTTTTTCATTTCCCATTTGACCTCCCAAAATGCAAGGCACCGTGAATCAAACTCTGCTTGGCCTGAGCAGAGATAAGTTTACACAGGTGATGTTTCAACACAAACAAAATCTGCAGCAGATTATAGGATTAACATTCACCCCGAAGGCAACAGCAGCTGCCGAGCTTTTTGATGAGAAAAATGGAAAAAAGTGAGAAAATGGAGAAGATCAGGTTACAAAAACAGCTCTGCTTCACCCAGCTAGAAAAATTAAGCCAGGCAAGCCTGCAAGGATGCTTGAGCATATCGAATGTTCTTGCTATTGACTGGCCCCAGGTCTCTTACAACCTTGGTAAGTAGCACAGCCTGGAGAAGAGGCTGGTGACAAGGAGCAGAGGCAGGTGCCATAGTCAGTGGCCTGCCAGGCCCAGAGCCAGAGCTGGATGTCTCTGGCTGTGGTAGGGAGGAAGGCAGGAGGAGAGCTAGGGGTAAGGTGCTGCTGTAAAACGGCTCTCTCTTCTGCCTGTCTTTTTTGAACTCACTGTTGTTTGAGCAGAGTCAGTATTTGCTCTGACCCCACCTTCCCTTTGCAGGGCTTTCAGCAGTGTATCCAACTGTAGCAGCCTGATACTGCTTCACAAATTTAGCCCTCAGAATGGGACAGCCACTGAAGGGAGAGTCACACCTCAAAGAGTGGAAGAAAGCTGCCAAGAAGTGGTATAGGATTGCTTCATGTCCACAACATGTGGACACATTGGCCATTGTGAAATATCCAGCCCAACAGGATCCTGATTCTCAGTTGGATTCCTGAAATACTGGTGACATATAATCAGAACTTCCTTTTTCTCTATTCTCTAAAATAAGATGTTTCAGAGATTCCTTGCCACCTTTATTAGGCATTTCTGGCATCTTCTCTCACATCCTGCCCATATCATGGTTCAGTGGTCTGATCTCCACCTGCACCACAAAAAGGTTGTAGCTACAACCACAATCTTATCTCCCTCGCCTCTAGCTGTTCCAGGCTGTTAGGATCAGATGTGGTGTTCTCCACAGAAGCATGGCACTCTGCCCATTCATACCTTCAGATACTTTCTCAATCAAGATAAGCACCGTCTTAAAACCTGGTGCCCCAAGAGAGCTATTATGTGCCTGTTATTTCAGCAAGCTCTTGAAGAGCTGTTTTGTTTTCATTCTTCAAGGGTACCTATACTAATCTGTTCCTAGTATGAGCCTGTAGGGATTTCAATGCACAGCCTGAATTCCTCTCCTTCTGGATGCCTTTAGAGATAAAAAATTGTCTCCTTTCTTAGTAATTTCATTTTGTAGCTGGATGTTGGTTCACGTTCCTTTGTGTTGAAATCTTCCTTACAGATACTTTATTCTGCTTAATGTCTATGCTTCTTCCAACATACCTCCTGCAATCTTACAGTGTCTGCAAGAGTAACATCCATTGCAGATGGTGCTCTCAGAGGAGAGACAAACGCTCCTCTGTTATTCACTCAACACAGAATAGATGCAGCAAATTCCCCACACGCTCCTGTTTCCTTTGTGGAGGGAGAGGCAGACGCAAGTGGAGATTTTTTGGGGGGGATGACCAGATGCTTCCCAGCAGACCAGGATGGTGTAGCTAGGCTGCAGAGTACCTCTGTGGTACCCAGCCCATACTGGAGAACCCATTTCCCAGAGCTCCTGCTCTGAAAGATGAGGAAGGGATCCCTCCTTGTCTCCTGGTGTAGACTTGATGTCAAGTGCTGGCCATGCTCTTATACTCAGCCTTAGGTCAGAGATACTTCCTGCAGTCTCTGCAGTGTGGTATCTGAGCAACAACAGTTCCCCTGTTCCCCCATGGCTGCTACAGCCCCAGTCCTTTGGCAGTGCCTCTGGGATGGATGTGGTGTGCCGATGGCCATCCTGCCTCCACTCCAAACAGTTTTCATCTACTGCCAGGAGATTTCTACACTTCTGATTTACCTGCATGGAGGATTGGGAAAGGTGTTTGGTTTTTATTTGTTTGACAGCCTGTTTTCCTAGCTAGACATAAGGAACTACCATTCCCAGAGTTACTGATGAGCAGACATTTTTTTCTTTTATATAAACCTAGACAAAATAGTTCGTCAAGGTTTACAGTGTCTCTGCCACAACTTGCTGCAGGAATACCCCCCCTCCACCTACCAGATCCTCTCTAAGCATCTGTTATAAGTATTCCTCCAGTTCTTCCAAGCTAGGAATAAGGGCAAAATTTAAACAAGCGGACCAAGTCATCTCACAAGAAAGCCTTTGCTCTTGAACTGGCTTGGATGTACTGTAAACTGGCCAACTTCCTTGCCTATGTACTTTTCAGATAGCTATTTGGCTTCTATCAGCTTTCAAATGAATGTGCTGAAGCAGATGAGATTGACCCAAATTTACACAGGTAAGAAAGAAAACATCTTGCTTGAAATTTTCAGATGACTAACATGACTTTGTGTTTTCAGATCAATCTGCTGGAGAATGACAGTGGAGAGAAGGCAAATTTTATCCTGGGATGCTGCTACATAAATCAATTGATCTCAAATTCTAAGAGCAAAGCAATAGAGAGGAGTTTGGAAGGAGAAGAAAGGGTAAGTCATTTCTTTAGTCTGTAGATAGACTTTTATTAATGTGGAACTCAAGATAAGTTCTATCCTCCCCCTCCCTTTTCAGTATCCTTTGCACAAAACCTTAAGGTATAAATGCTTTCGTTCTGTCAACATGGAAATTGCTGCCACTTTTGCTCACTGTCAGTATTGGTGGTGCTGGGCACTCCATTTTTTTTGGCCTCACGTCTGTCCAGTCCCACTGCACATACTGGCTGTCTGGGCCCTTGATTCCTGGTGGAAACCTGAAGTGATACCTGCACGGATACCCTCAGGTACAGAGATGCAGGTGAGAGCAGATGTGCTTCCTGCTATGGTGGCTCTGCTGTGGAAAAAGCCACTCAGTGGAAGAACCACTGGAAGTGGAAGAGAGGAGTCCACAACCTGGTGGCAGAAGGCCTTGTTTACTGGACCAGGCCTCCAAGAGCTGGGAAACTTTCTCCCTGCTGCCTTTGAAGGCTATTTCCACCTGGCTCTACCTGTCTTGCTCCCTCTTGGGGCACAGTTTGGTCAGCAGGAATGCTTTGGCCCATACAGCTTATGCTGTTTCCCCAGAGAGAGCACAGCTTTCTGGCCACAAGATTTTATGTACATGAAGGTTTTTGCCAGCTTTGCTATATTGATCAGGGCTAGAGAATGGACTGAGGGTAAATACACTCTTGGAAATAGAGCTTCTTCAGAAAAACTTCTAGAGTGCCTTACTCTTAACAGCAGCTATTCTGGTTCTATATCTCTGATTATTCTTAGTTTGCCTTTGCAATAGATAGACCCATACCTTTCTCATGAATAATGTGAAATTTGCCAAGTTCAGGGCACACATTTTAATTAACTCAGTGTTTGCTTGAAAGAAAATTATATTGCTGCACTTTTATTTGATAATTCAAGTAATACTCGCTGAGTGTTCACTCCTGACCTGCAAGCCCTCATATTTAAAACAAGCCAGGAGGGGAGGCGGGGGGAGGGGAGAAAGGCATTTTTTTGGCAAAGAAACTGCTGCCCTCAGGCTATTAATGCATCTTAATTCTGAACAGAAAATGAAATCACTTTGGGCAGGTGCCAAGCAATACAGTGACTTTCCTCTGATTTCAGGGAGTTCTTGAACAGCCTTTCCCACATGAAGTAAGAGCCATACTCTTCATTCTGCTCTCACTTCACAAACATTTTATACCCCTACCAAGGCAGTGTCCCAGCAGTTTCCCCACACTAACAAAAGAAAAGCAGACCTCACTGGTGCTGTTATTTATTATTTTTATTATGGCTTGGGGCCTGTGTTTACTATTGCTGACATTGGACTTCATGCCTGCAGAGCCAGTGGCACATTTTTATTTCTAATTGTGCTTTTGAGCATAATTACCTCTATATGGCATCATTTGCTGGTCCCCTGATAGTGTTACTCAGAAAGAAAGATGTCTGAACCTCTCTCTGCAAGGCAGAAGACCTGTAATAGTCACTGGGCTGCTCAAAGAAGCCAAATAGCATCCCCTTGTCACTGATTTGTCCTGGGGCAAGATGCATGGTCCCGTTTAGCTACCCTGATGCTGCAGTGCTGACAGAAGGGATTGTCCCACTTCTCTTTTGCTCCCCTGGGGGCTTCTGGCCACCTCTTATCCCCTGACTAGGACCTGACATGAGAGGCTGTGAGTGAATCACATCAGCTGACTTATTTGGCTAGAAAACAACCCAGGAAAGTGTCCATGGGGTGAGTGTGCTGGTCTGAGTTACTGCTCAGCCATGCAACGATGGGGAGAGGTGCAGGAGCAGGATGGCTTCAGTTGCTGGCAACCCACACTTAAATGTCCTCTGAGTACTAGCTGGTAAGATATTGACTCCCTCCTTGGTGTGGGTGGAAATGCAAGCATTGCATGAGAGGACTTCAGGAGATGAGGAAGGAGCAGAGGGGAGCAGAGCAGGGGTATGGGGATTTCCTGAAAAGGCAGCAAAAGAGGTGGGCTGGAGCTGAATGCTTTGTGGCCTGTGGGGGCTGGTGAGAAACTCAGTGCAAATGAACAGGAGACAAAGCTCACCAAAGGAAAACATTTCTGCATGAACACATTTCTGCATAAAATTATTGAGGAAAAAGAAAAAAAAAATGGGCAGGAAGAACCCAGTGGTGAGTGGAGATTTGAGGCTATAAGGAAAATTCTGCTTTGCTGATGGAGAAGGTTTTAACAGGGTCAAAACAGAAAGGGGCACAAGTAAAATTAGTGGTGAAGAGCCATGTAGCAATTGAACAGAGAGGACTCAGAGAGCACAGGAATCTAGAAGACAAATGGGGGTGGTGGTGCCTCATAAAATGGAGAGCCAAGGACAGCGGAATGCCGTAGGTATTGCTGAGAGAGGAAGAGGGTAGCAAAGGGCCTGAGTTACATCCAGCAGTTAAAGCGAAGCCAGCAGCAGAGGAACAACAGCAGGATGTGGGTGTGGTGCATTGCACCACGGAAAGCAACAAGCAGACCTGGCTCTCCAGAGTCCAGGTGAGAACTTGTCATTTGAGCAGATGAAAAGGTACCTGGCCCTACCCACATGTGTGACTGCAGAGAACCTCCAAGGACAGCAGTTCAGCAGCAGTGACATTGCACTCTCCCTGACACTGCATAAAGCAGGGAAAAAAAATTGGTGAGGCATCTCTATTTCTGATAACAAGGCCTGGGAGACACACTGATGACATCAGATCTTCTCATGGGGTAACAGGCCAGCCACCATCCTAGGACAGAGAGAAGTAGAAGCACAGCCTGACCTGTCCCATGAACACCAGTGTGAGACTGGCAGGATGCAGTCAGCTGCATTTGGCACAGCAGGGAAATGCAGTGTCTCAGACAGATATAAATCAATGTGTCAAACATCTCCGGTGCTGTGATACAGAAATGCCAGCAAAAGCGGTTCTGGGACAAAAAGCCTTCAGTTCCTGAAATTTGATAAAAAAATCTTAAAGTCTACCTCCCAGTAGAGCAAATCAAGTGCTTTCCTGGATTTTGAAGACACAGGATGAATAGTTTGTCAGGGCCCTGAGTGCACCCTCCCTCTTCTAGGATTTTGGCTGGCAGCTCCAGACCAGCTGGCTGGTCAGAACTGGTGAGGAAAAAAGAGCTGGAAGAAGCTGTCATGAAGGATCCCCTGCATAGCTCTGCTGAGAAGCTTTCATGGGAGATCCTCCCTCCTTAGCCTGGGAACTTCTTTTAAGTCACGGCTCTGTCATGCTTGGCTCCCGCCTGTGCTGTGCCACGGCTATGTTGGTGCCAAGCTGGTACCCTGCTGATGGGAGCCCCGACCCTGCCACGAGTTCTTGATTTCCTGGCTGAACCTCAGGCCTGCCTCATCACTTTGGGCGTTGCTGCTCCCTGTTATGGTTTTACTGTGCCTGCCAAGCTGGGGCAGGGGCACTTGTCCAGCAATGGATTTGTGCTGCAGTGGAAAATGATGGATGATATCTCCTCTGCTGCAGGGAAATTGAATCAGCAGGAATCACTGAAGATGACATCCCAGGCTCCCTTGAGATTCCAACATAACCCCTCCCTGCAAGAGAGCAGCTACTGCCTGAAATTATGAACACACACCATGGCATCCACCACCAGCAAGACTCAGAAAGAGCTGGGGAGCAAAGCCTGTGCCACAGCTAAAGACAATTAAGCAAGTGGAGAAAGCACTGGAATGATTTTGCCTAATAATCACAGGGAAAGAGAGAAAGATCATTATAATCTGTAGCTGCATAGGCTTCTGAGACAAATAAAGCAACGAAGCATTGCTCCTTACACGTGTGAGATGTGATCACCTATCTGCTCTCTACACCAAATGTGCTACATGTACTAAATGCTCCATGTGGCCACAAGCAATTCAGGCTGGACCAAGAAAGCAGAATGGCACTGACTTTAAGAAGACAGCATTTCAAGAGTCTGCCTCTTGAAATTCTGCCTATCCTGGAGATATTTCCCAAAAGAGTCCCAAAATAACACAAAACTGGTGAGGGGCGGGAGTCACTCTTGATGATATTCTTAGGCATGACAGATCCAGAGAAAAACATGACAAAAACCCCCAAAACCAACAGCATTACCTACATGCAGCCTAAAATTGAGTCACAGCAAAATGCAAATCCGTGCAAAGGAACTGAATTATTTTGTCCACACTGCAGAAAGAGGAGACATCAGATTTGATTCAAAGTAAAGAAAGCAGCTAATGAACAGCAGCTTTCCTCTCAAAGTCAGCAAATGCACAAGAAATATTGACATACCTATCAAGATTTATACCATGAGCTGCATAAATGCATGGCTTGTGAACTGGGGAAGGATATAAATGAGGAAGGCTTAGAAGGGGCACTGGCAAGGAAGCATTGAACAAGACCTCCAACTCAACAAAAGCAAGGAAAAAACCACATGAGACAGTTAAAGTGGTAGAAAGGACCTCGGGTAGTGTATGGATGAACTGAAGCCAATGCTGTAAAACTATATTCCTAGAAAAGCACTTGTTTGGATGTCATATTTTTCTCTGGCACCGTACTGGGCCACTGGCTAACAGTGCAAGCAATTCACAGTCCCTTAGCAGATGTTCTTCACAAGTCTCATGCTTCTGTACAACCAAGTAATTCACAGATAACTCTCAACCTAGAAAGACTCAAATTGAAAGGGAAAATATAATCGGGGAAGATGAGTTCTTCTGGCATATCTTCTTCCTTGAAATTTCATATGGAATAGGAAAAAAAGAGTTTGAGGAAGGAATCCGTATCGGTAGTCCAACACTTAACAGTGTCTACATTTAAGTTATCAGAAATAGCAAGAGAAAGCAGAGTGTGGGATGTGCTGGATTTTAAAAGAAAGCAAAGAGAGCAGAGTGACCTGCACAAGAATAACAAGCTCCCTTGGCTATCACAGACTTTTGGAATGAGAAAAACATTGTCTGCAGAGAAAAGACTAAGGCTGAAAGGTAAGGAGAAACAGTGATTCCTAGAAAAAAGGAGATATAGATATATATATATAAAAATAATAATAAAAAAAGATGGGTAAAGGGCATTTTGCTACATTGCTTTAGAAAAAGAAAGTAAAAGAAAACATAAGTTTTTGATACAGTGCAAAAGCATGGGTAGAAGGAAATATCGGACATTTACAGCTCAAACAGAAACAGTGCTGCCAGAGATGGATCACAGTTTGTGTTATCGGCAGAAACTGACAATTAGGAGAGATATCACAACCTATTTATCATGAATTATTGTCAAAAGGTAGCTTTTGTTTAGCTTTAGTTGAATCCCACAAAGGCAACATACAATCAGTATACAGATAGAGAGGTGTAAGAGGGTCCAGGAGAAGTTCTTGGGATGTCAACTGCTGTCTGCGTGATTAATGTGTTGGGAGAGTAGGGGCAAACTGTGAGGAGCTGGGAGCCAGCTATCGGTGGAGACATGCACAGAGTTGTACTGTTAATTATCATCTGCAGTTTCTGAGCTGACCTTGGAAACATTGTCACCAGCAGAGAGGCCATTTACACCACAAGCGCTGTGCTCACGAAATGACACAGCAGAGTTCAAATGTAATGGCAACCTCTTCCTCTTCTGTCCGCTATTTTCTCCAGCTGCCCCTTATTTGAATCAAATGGCAGCATATGTCATGCTCTGAGCTTTTTCCCATTTGTAGATGAGATGAAAAATGGGGAGGTGACTTTTAAGAGAGACTGAGCAAGCAATCCTGGGATCCCATTTCCTCTTGTTTGTGTACAGGTGTGTGTGAAGATGGACTGAGCCATGGGGTGGAAGCAGGGCTTGAAATGTTGAGTTAATTCAGTGCTGATCACCGTTTTCTGAGGGCAATAGCACCTAAGGCAATGCAAGATTTTGGGCATTTGATATGATATCAAAAGTGTCAGAGACTGACTACTGCAATTTAGTAACATGGTTTTGTGGGACTTGGCTAAGTTTACAGTTGGACTCAATGATCTTAAGTATCTTTTCCAACCTAAATGATTGTATTTACTCGAAGAAGAAACTTGTGGTTTCAGACCAAAAAATGTAAAATGTGACCCAGATAGGACCAAAGAGTAAAAGACAAAAGAAAAACTTTGCCAAATCATCTGTTTCTCTGAAAGCCCAGCATGAAACCTCCATATTTCCCACATTTCCATGAGGGGTCAAACAAGTACTGAATCAAGAATGGTTCATCATCTGCAACAGGTGTCAAAATAAAGGGGTGATGATTTTATCTTCCCTTTAAACACCAAATTCTATGTTGCATTGGCCCAAGCTGTCACCTAATTTTTGGTCGATCATAACAGAAATGCAACAGTTTTGCAAGGGAAGGGAGATGGCCATCAGGACTGTGCATCCTTGTTCTCCAACCAGAGCATGCAAGGAGGAGAAAAGTGGGCCAACCAATAACACATCCAATATGCATTTGCAAAATACAAGTCAGTCCCAGCTCATCCAAAAGTGCCAGGCTCACTAAAAATACCCGCATCTCATGGGACTTCTGTTGTTTTCAAAGGTCTGTAATTTGAACATTTAAGGTATTTACAGGCTAAGCTCCCAGGCAGTGGGGTTACTTGACTGTTAGGCCTCAGATGTCTCAAGTATTGGTTTTAGAGGACAGAGTTGGTGGGAAAGAAGGTCCACAGACAAAGAATTGGTGTCATACAAAAGGAATGAGTCTGGGAATATGCACTTAGTACTCCAGATCATAAATCGTGGAATTTCCTTTGCCGTGATCTACATCCACTTGCCACTCATCCTTGGACCTCTGTGAAGAGCATGACTCTCCCATAACCCTTCCTTTAGTCAAAGACAGCAAGTAGGTCCCCCACAACCTTCATTTCTCCAGTAGGAACAAACCCAGGTTCCTCAATCTTTCCTTATGCATTAAGTACTCCAGATTCCTGATTTTCTTGGTGGACCCCACTCAGCATATCAATATCATTCATGCTCCAGATGTAGCCTTTTGAGTATTGAATAAAGGGAAATAGTCCAGTCCTTTGACTTGCTCTCTTGCTTGTCCAGTATGCACTTGGCATACATGGCTGCTGAGTGCACTTCTGACTTCGACTAGTATTTTTCTGGGAGCCTAAGGCCTTTTTATGCAAAGGTGTTTTCTGGATAGTCGGCAGCCATCCTGCACTGGAAAGAAGTGCAAAACTTCGCCCTTATCACTGTTGAACTTTGTGAGGCTTCTGCCAGCCCCATTCTCCAGATTCTTCTGAATGGCAGTACTGACCTCCAGCACACTCAACACTACTCTGGGTTTGTATCATCTGTGAACTCTGCAAGGTATTCTCTTCTTCCTTTTCTTCCTGCAGAAGAGGATGTTAAATGGTATTCATCCCTACATTGACCCCTAGAGAAATGTTCCTCATAAGTTGTTTCCAATTAGACTTTGGAATGTTGACCTCTACCCTTCAAGTTCACATGTCCATCCTGTTTTTTATTCACTTCATAGTTCACTCATCCAGTCCATACCACTCTGTGTTGGCTACAAGGATACTATGGCCCAACGTTCTAGTAATCCAACACTTAGTTTGGTGAGGAAGAAACACGCGTGCACCCAGACAGCAGTCATCAAAGAGTTTACCTGGATCACATTTGGCCACATCTTCTCAGCTGGCAATAGATCAGCTGGACCAAAGCTCTCTGGAAAGTGGTAGAGTGGGACACAGGGCCAGAACTTACACATGGCAGTAAAACTGTCAGGGACTTGTGGCAAGTGGCCAGAACCACAAGCTGTGCTATGCCAGTCACAGATGGGAAATAGAAATTTGTGACATTTTGTAATTCAACCCCAAATCTGAACAGATTTTCATGAGACTGTATTAAAAAAGTTATCTTTTCCTGACTTATGTACCCTGCCACATTTCATAAACTTGCTACAACAATGCAAGTATTGCAAGAAAAAGGAAAGTTGTGAAAGTGTGAGGGAAGAGCTTTTTTATTTTAGCTTAAGGAATGCCAAGTTTTAGGAGTGTGAACTCCTCTGTAAAATCAAAGGAATCAGGATCCAGTTTTCAGCCAGGGTCCACTAGTTATTTCTAACAGTTGGCCACAGGAACCAGTTGCTGTAGTCCAGAAAGAGTGGTATTTGTGCTGACAAATTCAAACATTTTCCTGAGGGGTCTGATAAGGTCTGCTGAGGATTTGAAAAGAAAAAAATTAAGGGAATGGGTCCTCTCTCTCTCATGTAAAGTTCTTGCTTCAGCTCCCTGAATTTCTACTTCTTTTTGGAATGGCTGAAAAAACAAATCTGAACTGTTAAAACTATTCTTTTCCCAAGACCCCTTTCAGAACACAGGGATGCTATTTCTGTAAGAACTTAAAAGGAAATACATGTCTGAGACGGAGAGCAAGAATGGAAAATTTCAGTACAAACAAACGGTGAACGTTTGGCAGCCGGGACAAGGCTTTGTAATGCACTGTAAGAGAGGGGTTGTCTTGTTGGCTCTACCAATGCTCAGATTTTTAAGGAAAGAAAAGAATGTGCCTGTTGGAATGTTTTTTTCTTTTGCAGAATATGCTCCAAAAGGCTGTTGTGGTGGTGAAGTAGCAGATATTTTTTCAGATGGAGTCCAGTAAGTTCAAAAAAAATGTCTGTGCCTTCTTTCTCTCCCTCTTGGAAATTACTCCAGCCTCACTATTGCTCTGGGTGGTGATCCATCTGATATCACAGTGTCAGGGTCTGTTTTGTTGCTTCTGAGTGGCTTCGTTGTTGTTGTTTTTTACTTTATTGTTTTGAAAGATGGGATAGATGAGAGTCTTGCCAAGTTAAAATGCTTTGAACCATCAGGATGTGAAAAGTTATTTCAGATTGCCCCTTGCATTGCAGTGAAAACCCAAGTGACCCCCTCATATCAGTTGCTCCTCAGGAGCTCCATATACATAGCCTGTGCCAGCCTGTGTGCTGCCGCCTCAGCTAGGACACCACTGCTCCCCACTTCCTTTTCTCTTCCCTCCCCTGGTTCTGGGCTCATGTCTGTCTCCTCTGGGTGGCACGCTCTGCTTCTTCCCTGAACAGATACATCAGGAGGTATCCGTGTGTGCTTGTCGTGTGGTCTAACCAGGGGCTACTCCCGAGCCACGCGTACCTGCAGCGATTGCAGTGTGCCCTCTGCTGTCTTGATATCCGTCTAGTCTGGAGTTTCTGAGAGTTACAGAAGCTGAGTCTCTGCCCAGAAGCAAAATCGTCCGTGACCTCCCTGCCCCTGTACCGCCTCAGCTGAGAGTTGCAGCATTTCTTAGCAGACCAAAAAAACAGTCATAGCTCTGGGGGAAATCTCTGATCTTTGCTGTGATTAAACAATGTAATCAAGTTTTTTTAAGTTTGTTTAACTTACAGTTGCAACATTATGTGAAAGAAGAAAAGAATGAACAAGATATGACTCCTAAAGGGGAGACAAAATCAACTAGGTGAAGTAGATCATTAGTCTTAGCTAAATTTGCCAGGTTTTCCCACTGTTGCCTAATCAGGGAAGGAGAATAGGAGCAGGTGTCTCTGTGCAGTTGATTGCCTGTTTACACACTATTATTGAAGGAAATGCAAGTGAAAGAATTTGTAGACAAGAATTAATGTAGTTAGTTATGCATTTTCAGTCAGCATTTCACATTATTTTTAGGTTTGCAGCAACCTTACACTATTAATGTCTGAATACAAAATTATATAATGATCACAATTCCTAATTTGGAGCTGTAGCATATTTCAAACTAATTCCTGATGTCAAGTAGTGTGTGGTGCCAGAGTGACTTCACCAGTGACTCAAGCCATCTATGGCCAAGATCTGTCCAGGTCTAGGAGATTTCTCAGAGCAATCAACAGCTCCATTTCAGATCACTGATCTCTCACATAGGGAGACCCATACAGATGTTGAGGAACCTCATGTCTGGGGACATAAGAAGGGGTGAGGACAAGTTTAGAGGTGGCAGATGAACACTAAAGGATTTGCTGTGACAGCAGTGCAGCACTGCAACAGGTGCCCAGGGAGGTGGTGGAGTCTCCATCTGCTGAGATTTTTAAGATTTGGCTAGACAGAGGCATGGCCAACCAAAGGCGTGTTGGCAATAGCCCTGCTTCAGGTAGGAGGCTGAACTACACAGCCACCAAGATCACTTCCAGGCTGGCATTTCCATGATTCTGCAGGTCAGCCCAAATCTTCATGGAGGTCCAGCCTGGCAGAGGTGCTCAGATCACATCGTCTTCACTTTGATAGTAAATTCAACTCGGCTGCCGAGGAAACAGTTTCTCTCCATCTTTCACCATCTAACCAAGTGCTTGGAGCATTTATATAGAGTTGAGGAGACATGCTGCTAGGCTTAGGATGGGAAAAAGAAAAAAAAAAAAAAAGGAATTTTCTGACCCTTTTGTTGAAATCTTGAGGCTTAAAAGTGAGAATAAGTCAAATTCATCCAGCCAGTTGAAACAAGGTCTGGCCCAGAAAGTAAGGGTCATGAACTCTGATCCTGGAAACCAGGCCTGTCTGTGTTTTTTGCTTCCCAGAACATCCTGATAAAATGCAGAATATAGCAATTGGGAATAGAATAGTTCTGCTTAGACCCCCCCTTGTCCTAGGGCAGCCCTTTCTCTTGAAGCAGCAGAACCTCACTCTTTTCTGATTAGGGTGCTGGCAGAGGAGTCCTTGCAAACTTTCCTGCAGCAGTGTAAGATGTGATTGTGAGCACCCCTTTTTTATATGTCTGCTGTAGCTTTATTGCAGTTCCTAGAGCTGAGCGGGATGGACGGAGACATGTAGGGAACCTAATTTCTGGATGATTCTCTTCAAGTAGCTTCTTAACTTCCTTGCAGACTTGAAATATGGTATTGGAGATTTTCCTTCTCAAGGCAGATGAGATTACAATGGTCAGAGAAGCTTCAGCAAAGGACTTTCAAGGACCACAACAGCAAAGTTGTTTGAGAATGCAGAAAGGGATTCTGTGGATTCTTCAGATGTGACCTCCTCCACAACTGAGCTGAATGCAACAGGGATTCTGCAGAGCAGACCTGATGCCATTCCTGTACCTGGTTTCTGTTTGCAGGAAGGGAGCTGCTTGGGTCTCTGCAGCAAGTAGGTGGTCCAGCTCCACAGATGCGGCTCCCCCCGGCTCCCTCCAGCAAAGGATGATGCTTTGAGGAGGGGAAAGAAGAATCCAAACAGAAAGCCTCCCTTGAATTTTCCCTCCCTTCTTCCAACCCTGTTTGGTAGTTTTCTACAGCAGGGGCCATTTGACCCTCAGACAGAGGGGTCTCATAAAATATGAGTATGTCTCAAGGGTTCAACACAAAGGCCCTTTGTGCTGTATGCTGTGGAGTTAATCATCAATAACAGTTGTCCACCACCAGTCTCTATAGTCAGTTCCACACAATGTGATTATACCTCATCAAAGTTAATTTACCAAGCTGTTTAAATGGCTGTACAGTACATTGAGCCTCCTCCCACCACTAGCATCTTTTTCAGCTGCTCCCCTGCTGAGGATGCTTCAGGCTGGGTGGTCCCGGCAACACCCTGCAGCATTTTTCAGTCTTGTCAGCAGCCTGGAATAGTGTCCTTTCTTCTGAGCTCCTGGCTTCGTTTCCCAGCCCAAGTTACAGGAGTCCTGGGGAAAATGATCTGGAGGACAAGAGGCAGCTCTGATAATGGAAAACGTCTGTGAGGGATTGGAACATTGGCTTGTAATCCCTGGACAAAACTGCCTCATTCAGAAAAAGGGGAGGGGGGAGGGGAAAGCATGCAGAACAAAGATCTTATTTCACTTCATGAAATGAACACGTGATGTTTTCTCTGGAATGCCTCACTGACAGACAGGCCCAAATTTTCCAGGGACCATGGCTTTTATTTAAGCTCAGACAAGGCCATAAATGGCTGTGAAAAGTATGTAAATTCACAGCTGATGTTAATTTGTCATTTCCAGGCTCCACACTAACTCAGTCATGCCATTCCCAGGTTTGCATTTCCTGGGGAGTGGGATGGTGGGAGAGGCCTTTAAGAGCCCTGCCCCAGAGCTTCTGGAGAGATGCTGTGTACAGGATGTACAGATTTGCATGGGCACAGAGTTACAAAGCATGGCTCTGTGCAGAGCTGCCTGTGTCACCTGTCTGTTGAGCTTCGCCCCCCAAAATGGGATAGGTACCCACAGGAGCCCAAACTGCCAAGCCAGATGTTTTGTCTGGAGCAGATGACCTTATACTTGCTAAATGAAGATAGAGGCAAGCTTGTAAAAGATACTGGAGATCTGGGTTCGGTGATCAGTTCACCTCTTGCTGAGGGCAGTCATAGGCTTAGAGATTTAAACAGTCAAAAATTCAGATCCACACTCTGATTCTACAGGTGGAAGTCTGTTAGTGTTAAAGTTAATGAACTTGTGAGTATTGGTTGTCCAGATGGGATCTGAAAAGATGCCACACTTCCACTATGAATTCATCCCTCTCCTTGGCCTTTCAGAGCCAGGCAAACCTCTCCAAATCTGTGCCATTCAGCTGTAACCTGCCTATCTCCTTTCCAAGCCCTCTGATAGTGTTTTCACCCTTTCTTTTTGCTCATGGCTTGCTTTGCTCATCTCTTCCAGTTGTTGTTCTGCTAGAAAGGCATCTTTCACCTCCTTTGCCTTGCTATCTAACAGAGTTCAGTGGTCTCTGCAGCACTGCACTGGCCCAGAGTAGTGAGTACATTATCTGAGCTTGCCCACCCAGCTCTCCCAGTTTGCTTTGCAATCACAGCTTCTTGTCCACTTTGCTTCCTATCACTAACATTTCCAATCCAAAAGCTTTCTCTCACACACGTTGAAAGCAGTGACCTTTTCCTTTGGATTGGCTTTGTTTACAGCTATTTATCCTCTTCTTACATGTGAAAGGTCTGGCATAAATCCTGACCCACTGGAGCAGCTTGGCTGCAGCAATTAAAGGCCAGCATGTTCAAATACAGATGTCTAAGGTCAGACTCTCTCTCCATACTTACCACCTAATGCAACAACCATATTTTCAGGTGCTCAGCAACTACACTTGCCAGCCTCTGCGGTGGGGCCAAGGGTGCTTAGCATCTCCTAGGGAATAAAAGCTCTGGTTGAAGGCAGGCATTGTACCTTTGTATGGAGGGAAACTAAAACCCCTTGCTTTCCATTGTTTAGCCCAAGGTTGGGAGGGGAATACATGATTTCATAGCATTTCTAAGCAATGACAAGAGCTAGTCTCTAGGGTAAGCTGTGTTTACTAACACGTTGCACATTTTCTTGCTTAACAGCATAGTTTCTCATTTTATAAGAGTCCCTGAACTCATGTTTATGTTCTAGGTCAGCTGTCCAAATTTACATGGCCAACTCCCAAGCTTTCTCATATATACCACCAGAACAGACATCCTGAATCAGCGTACAGAGCGCTGCAACAGTCTGCACTTAAATAAGGCTGTGCCAACATTTCCTTCTGGTCTCACAGACCCCTGGTGACTCACAGAGCTGCTGTTCCACACCCAGCCCCCACTGACCCAGGAGCAACTCACATAACTCAAACACATTTTGGGCAGCAAAATTCCTGAACGCCTTCTAGCAAGTATCCCGGGCTCTGCCAAGGGCTGGGACAAATAGCTGAGTGTGTGTGAGCATGTTCTATGCTAGCGGATTGCTCAGCCTTAGGAGGATGAGAAATGGCCAGCAAAATTATTCAGTGTTGATAGGAGAGCCCAGGAACTTGTGCCCTCTGAAGCGTACAAGTGGCTGGCACAGTCCATGGGAGGGTTTTGCATATGTTTAATGTAAGGGTAAGAAGTAGCATGAGTTTGAGATGTTCTCTGACACTCCTGTAGCAGTGTTGAGAGCCAGGATTTGCTGTGGCAATTGTTTGAATGGATTGGAGGCATCCTGAGGTGTACTCAGTTTCTACTGTCACAGAGCTGTGGACAAATTATGCATGTTAGGAGACATCCCAGACAGAGCTGCTCTGCAGAGGGACACCTCAGCAGTCGCTGAGCTCCCACCTCTCACAGATGGATTACATGGTGTTGAGGCACACAAAAGCCTCTACACAAAATCCCCCCACACCTCAGCAGGTTGTTAGCTCTGTGTCCTTGCCCTCCCTTCCCAAAACAGGGCTGGCTCCACAAACCCCAGCGTCTCCTGTGCTGTTCATATTAATACAGGTGCAACTTAGCCCTGTTGCCTCAGCTGTGGGAGATCTGATAGACCTTTCTCACCAGCTTCTTTATGTTTGAAGAATCTGATTCTCCCCACCAATCTGCTCCCACTAGCAGACACTTTTCCACCATGCTCTGAAGCATCCTTCTCCAGGTGCTCTTCCACAGCACCTCCTCTGCTCAGCACTGGATTCAGCTTTGGCTGCAAGCAGCGCTTGAGAGGTGTCCAAACACTGCAGAGAGAAGAGAAGGGCACATCTGAGCGAGCATGGCAGGGGGCTAACCAGCATATACCTTTGAAATGCCCACTGGCTCTTCTGGCACTTGGTGCTCTGACTTGGTAGTCAAGATCTGTGAGTCCCTCAGCCAGACCACAAGTGATGATCTTTGCCTGCTGAAGAGAGAACTCCTTGCTTCTTTACAGCAGGATGTCAGGTGTTAGCACACCTCCAGGAATTTTTTCTGGATATTTCATTCAAATGTTAAGCCTGCCACTGCATGACAGCAGCAATTGAGAGGTGAGACAAGTGAGTGGCATGTGGAGCACTTGTGTTTTGTTGTGATATAACTGATAGATTATAATGGCCTGTGTCTGAGCTTAAGACATCCTGGGTTGATTTCCTGCTACATTCACGAGCACAAACCTCCTACTGTTTCAGCTGATGGAGAAAGTGCTCTTAATTGTGTGATTCAGGATATGCTGGTGGCAGATAGCCGCTTGCTCCGCAGCAGTAGCCTGTTGTGGATGGGATGCCTGGGTTATTGTATGGAATTTGGCAGGGCCACATAAATCTTTGTAGCTCAGTGATGCAGAAGGCCAAAACAGCTGAAATTTTATCTGGCTACAGAGGAGTCCTGGACTTGACTCTATGCTCTGCCAGAAGTGACCTTAGCAACTCCTCAGTGTAAATATGTCTGGAAAACGAGGGAGATAATGGGGAAGGAAGTGTAAAGCAGTGATGACTATTCCTCACTTACAGAGAATAATGCCTGTGACATGAGCAGGTGTGGAGGCAAGCTGGGACTGTGCCTTGCAGTATATCTCCATGACGATACACACCTGAATGCTGGTTTGTGTTGTAGCATTACACATGAGCAAATCCATCTTATAAGATGGACAGGCCCATCCATCTGCCTGTAAGATGAACAACTCACCTTACCTTGATACCAGTCCCAAGACTTATTTTGCCAGGCTCCCGCAGTTGCCTGTTGCGATATCAATTACCAGTCAGTATCTACACGATGGTAGAGGCACATATCTGGCAGCTGGGATACCTCATATTCCACATAAGGCTGGAGGGCAGCCTTGTAGATGCTAGTAGGGGCCATAGGACTGCCTGGGAACCCTGTTTCCTTCATGACAGCTGTTCCTCCAGATGTGTGAGCCATATTTGTTGTGCATAAGGAATCACGGCAATTCTGACAGGACCGTACCTCCAGAGCACAGCTAATGGACTTGTCAGCTCTGAGCTGTTTGGCCACAGACTAGTGGCATCCTGTGGGGCACTTTCAGGGTGTGGTACCAATCTGCTTCTGGATAGGTGGGACTTCTTTCCACAGAAATCACAGAATGTTCTGAGTTGAAAGGGACCTACAAGGATCATCAAGTCCAACTCTTAGGTGAATGGATCAGGGATCAAACCCATAGCCTTGGTGTTATCAGCAGCATGCTCTGACCAACTGAGCTAATCTCAGTTTTGTGAGAGTGCTTATAGTTTGAAGGCTTTACCAAAGTTATAGGACTCACAAGTTCATTTGATAATTCAGGTTGGAAGAGACCTCGGTTTATCCTCCCACTCCAAACAGGGTCTCTTCTCCAGGTGAATAAGCCTTGTGCCCTCAGCCTCTTTACACAGGGCATGTGCAATAGCAGAGTCAAAACCAGGAGTATTTCACTTACCTGTGCTCCATCATGGTCTGGCAACACCTGGAGCGAACTGGCAGGAGGAACATGTTGAGACAGAAGCATGTTACACTGTTCAGGAAAGAGCGACTGTTTCCACGCTGAGGTTTTGAGGCAGATCTTACACCATGACTTAGATCTAATGTAGTTTGAGCCTATGAGGCCCTGTGAACACCAAGTTACTCTTGGCCAGACTGTAGCAAATGCAAAGTGGGTATGGTTACACTGGCTGGGCACGAGTGCAGTTCTGTGCCAACTCCTGATGGACATAGCTTAGCTGGATGATCGCACCTGGATGCTGGGTCTGGATGAATGCTGTGAGGAAATGATGCCTTGGGAGCTTGTCTTAGAGTAGAAAACTTCACCTTGAATCAGGAATATCAAGGATGAAGTTAAAGGGCCAAGTTGTCAGAGGTATTTAGGCATTTTACTGCTCTAGCTAATGGAATATCCTAAAGCCCATCAAACACATTAGCCATTGAAGAATGCATTTTATACAAGCCACATGCCTGCTAGTGCCAGACTTGTGTGCCCTTTGGTCAGCAATGTCCCCAGTACAACCTGCAAAATAAAGACATCTGCTAGGGGAAGAAAGGGGAAGTTCTGGCACTTTATTACATTAGTTCTGAAATGGAGCTTTAAGGCATCATGGTTAGTACAAATGCCGCAGGTGATCCTTGTGTGGCAGCCCTAGGGACTGGCTGGCTCACAACAGCCTTGCCATCACCCTAGACTTCATTTGGGTTTGATGTCCACACCTTTGAGGGTGTAACCCCACCCTAGGCTTTCCCCTCACATCTTACACTCTTGGCCTGTTTCTGCTGTGAAAGCCCAGGTGTCCTTTGGCCCTTCCTCAGGCACTGGCAGTCTGGTCCATGAGGTATCACTGCTCATGTAGCTCAACACGACATGGGTGTCTCTGGTGCCACATGAGCTGAGCCTGCTCAGCTACAACCTTAACACAATTGCTATTCCAGAATAATGCCCTGCTTCTTAATTCCACCAAATAATGCTGCTGCAAATTTCTTAACCTTCAGTGGAACAAATTATTGCCCCGTCATACAGGCCACTCGCCAAACAACTTGGTTTCTTGAATTGTCACCTAAAATGCAGTGCAGGCACGGTGATCACTGACTTCAGCACAGCACTGTGAGCACAACCCCATCCCTTAGGGTAGGTGTTTCACGTGGAGGGGGAAAGGAGGAGACGTGAAGGATGTGAGTGTTGGATGGGGGTGAGGTAATGTGGAGAGGGTGATATCATGGTGTGGCCACAAGGGCTGGGTGAGGGCTTAAGAAGTAATTTATTGACATGTGTTTAGCCTCATTTTCCAGGGAAACGAGGCTTACAATATCACTTTGGGTGTATATGTGTGCATATGCTGTCATAAGGGAGAGGCTGCAGCTTCAGAGTAACCCTCATGAGACACCAGAGATCCAGGGGAGTGATCTTGACAGTGCCCCAAGAATGGAGAAAGCCTCAGTCAGAGCCTGTCTTTTATTAAACACAAGAGAATGTATCCACCCGTGAGATGTACACTTGCATGAGTCCAGGCTTCCTTCGCTCTGCTTCTCAGGCAACTGTTTGTCACCGGATTTCAGTTGCGCAGCCACTGGGGCACGTATCTCAAAATTTGCAATCCCATATGTATAACAAAATGTTTGTTTTAGAAATACCAGTGACTGGAAAGTAAGTGTCAGCAGTAATAAAATACTGGTGTATGTAATAGAATAACATCTTCTATGTAAAGCAATGATTCCCAATTTCTTTGGCCCACCAGAGCATTGCAACCTTCAAAATTTCAGGCAAGCATCGTTCACCCTTATAATGAAGCTTTTAGCTGAAAGCATTTTTATGATACTACTTCGGTTGTATAGCCAGCAGTGATGAATTACCTTATCCATTATGGCCACAGCTTGAAACCACAACTGTAAATGCATTTGCTTTCCCCTTATTCTGGTGCTTGTGATTCAAGCTCCCTGTTTTGTGTCCATCACTGAAGAGCAAAGATTCCCATCAGATTTATTTCTCATGCACTCAGGTAGTACAAACTGTTTCTTTGCAGCTTACAGCTTTAAATTGTGAAAGTTCAGAATAATAAGTGAACAATTTGTCAGATATCATGTATTTGGTCATAAAATGTGGGCCCTTGTATACAGCTTAAAGCTCCAGTGTCTGTGTCTGCGATTGTTTTGTGCTGCCTGTGATAGAAGAGATAACACACCTTTTCCCCGACTCGATAAGTTTCCTGTCATGGCAGACATCCACACTCCCACAAACAACTCCAGCTCCATCACTGTCATCATCTTTCCAGCAAAGGGCTAAGGGCTGTTCTTCCCCCGCCCCCCCAGTCTATCAGAGATAGTCAGGCCTCATCTGCACACAAACGTTTTAGCTGATTTAGAGGAGTAGCTATACCAATGCCTCTCTCCCCTTGTGGGGGCCTGTCCTGTGCTCACCCTCTCTGATGCTTGTGTGAGAGATGCTTTTTGGTTTCCTCTTCTACCCGTTTCCACATAATAGAAACTAACTTGAAGAAACACATTTTCATGTACCTGAATGTCAACACAGAATGTGGGAATTAATCCTTTACCTTCTATTTCATATTCAGTCCTTTTGAGTACACAGAAGAAAAACCCATGCTCATGGTGACCTACATAATCCACACAGTGGCTAATCACACTTACATGAGGTGACTGCCTGTGGTATCAGGGAGGGAATGCAGGCACAGGAGACCCCTGCCAGTGCTCTGTTCCCAAGAGTGGTGTGAGTCACTTTTAGTCTCTAGGAATAGAGAGCCTCCCCTCCTCATGTAGCACAGCTTCCACAGGGCTGAGCGTCAAGGGGCCAGAAATTGATGAATCTTTCAAAGTGTATTTATCATTTGTCATTTGTTTTTTTCCTATCGTGGCACTCACATCAGAGTGACTCAGGGTGAGCCGAGCCCTATGATGCTTCTGCCAAACTAGAAGTCAGCTGATTTCAGCCATAACTATGCCTGCTCTGTGTCATGAGGCAAGGCCGTTAATGACTCCAAAACAAAGAGGTACATCCTGAAAGGTGAGTTTAAAACAAACAAACAAACCCACATCGATCAGCATCAGCAGTGAAATAACTGGACATCTTTTCATGACAGATTTGTAGGCTAATACCACTCACAGAGAGAAGCAGAACTTGCTGGGAAGGGTGCAAAGTCAGTAACTGTAGTCCTAATAGCAAAACTGAGTGAGGAAGCAGAGCCTGAGGAAGCACAGAAAAATGGCACAGCCATGAACGGACCAGATGTGGGCTGATCTAGGATAACTCTTCCCAGAGTTTTCTCCTTCTAGTAGGATGCTGGAATATAATCTTTGGTCTTGGTGAATGAGGAGGTTGCACATGCCAGCATCTCCCTTGGTATATCTCCCTGCCTATGCCGAGGGCACAGAATAAAGCTGGGCAAGAAGATAGATGGCTTATGGGCATGCTTGGTCACAGTGAGATGGTATTTCAAAGCCAGCGGTGGTTTTGGTTACAACAAACCTCAAAACTCGAGGAAAAGCCCTTGACAACTGGCATTATAGCGTTGCTTGCCGTGACAGAGATTTCTGTATGAGCCTGGGGCTATTGGTCTCTTTGCATTGCCAATCCTTCCGTCTAGCTGCCTGAGACTACTGAAATTCAGAGATGAAGAGATTAAACAAGAGGATCGCAGGTATTTATACACAAATGAGCACCGCCAGGCGTTTCACGTGGGTTTTCTGTGCCTGGCACAACAGCCCGTTTTGCTCAGCCAACACCATTTGGATCCTAATACACACGGGTCTAAACCCTTACTTTTAAATCTCCCCGCACCCCAATACGGGTGGCACCTGCAGCTGTGGCCGGGACTTCAGCGTGGCCTGAGGGCCGGAGCATGTGGGAACATGCGTGTGGGAACAGTGGGTTGAGTGGATGAGTGGAGCAGCCACCTCGCGCCTCAGTTTCCCCATTTTTGTGACAATGTAGGGGGCGGCTGCGACCCCTCGCAGGGATGCTCCTGGTCGGGCTGTCGGGCATCTGCACCCCGGCTCGGCTGTTCCAGCTTCCCCCGAACCCAAACCAGCGCAGGGCTCGGGGAGCGCCCCCGGACCCATGTCCTGCCCGGCCAGGGTGTGAAACCGGGTTGTGTGGGGCGGCAGCCTCGTCCCCTGGACGCCCCTCAGCTCTCGGCTGCCTTCAGAGGTCGGCGAGGGGCGGCGAGGGGCCGCCGGCAGGAGGGACGGGGGCACCGCCGAGGGGCGGCGGGGAGCGGGCGGGGGCCGGGGAGGAGTCGGCCCCGGGGCGGGGGTCGGGCCGGGCCGGGGGTGGAGCCGCGGGCTGGCGGGTCGGGGAGAGGGGGAGCCCTCCCCTTCCCTTCCCGAGCAAGCCGGAGCCGGGGAAGGCGCCTCCGCAACTCCTCGTGCCCCGCCGGTGCCGCCCGCCGCCCGCAGCATGGTGAGCCGGCTCTCCCGGCGGGAAGTTGGGCGGCCGCGGCGGCCCCGCCGTCCCCGGCCCGGCCCGCGCTCACCGCCCCCCGCTCCCTCTCTTGCAGATCTGGAAAACTCTCCCGCTGCTCTGCGCCCTGCTGGCCGCCGCCCGCCTGCGAGCCGAGGTAGGCGCGGGGCCCCGGCGGCGGGACGGGGGGACGGAGCGGGACGGGACGGGACGGGGCGGGACGGGATGGGGGCAGCGGGAGCTCCGCGGCACCGGGAGCGCGGCGGGGGAGCGGCCGGGAGCGGGGAAAGTGGCAGCCGGGGCGAGTAGGGAAGTTGCGGGGCCGCCGGCCACCTCGGTGGGGGCGAGGGGGCTGCATCCCTGCCGGGGCCGGACCCCCACAGCCCGCCACGGGGCCGGGTTCTCCGGGGCAGCGCCTTCCCTTCCTCCCTCCCTCCATCCCTCCCTCCCGCTATCCCACCCTCCATCTCTCCCTCGCGCTCTTTCTCCTGCTCTTCTTTTCTTCCTTTCTTTCACTGCAATGACATTGAAAACCTTTGAAAGCCCCCAGCTCTGTTGACGGAAAACAAACGGTGCCTGCGTTCCCGATTGCGGCGGCCTCCCTAAAAAGTGAAGTCAGAAATAAAATATTTGATAATTACGGCAGGGGAAATGTGGAAGTGATTTGAGGAAAATGAACTCAAGCTGGGCTGGGGAGGGAGGCCGAGCCTGCCTTCGGAGGGAAGCGGTCCTGCTCGGGGGGCGGCTCGTCCTCCCTGCCTGTGTTTTTTCTCCCTACATATTTTTCCCAGATGGCAAGACCCACCCTAGAGCATCGCAGTTTGGCTCTGTGCAAAAAAAAAAAAAAAAGCATAACACGTCTGATTCCCTCTTTTTCTGCCTCCCACCCGTGGACTGTGCTTCCCGGGCTATGACAAAGAGTGGGGTTTAGGATGGAGCCCATCGCTGTTGCTCTGTCTCCATAAGCAAAGCTCTTCGGTGAACTCCCCGCAACTGCCAGGTGAGGAGCAGAGGTGAGACAGAGTGGTTGTGATCCAGCACTGTCCAGCTCTACTCACAGCTGTTGTGAAAACCAAGGGGAGTAGAACTGAACTGTAGTATGGACTAGAATTTCACATCTGCCTGTACATGATAATTTCGATACACATTTTCTTCTCAAGGCGTGACATACTTAGGAAGTGAGCATTTCCATGCATCCTCTCCCACACTGTCCTGAAAAAGCCAAATCGTGTTTATTCATTTCCTTAGGAACCCTAAATAAATCTTAACTGGTTCTGGTCAATATACAGCAAAACCTCTGTTGGAAGGAAGCACACAGCAGTGCATCAATAAGATGAATGATAATAACAGCTACATAACGATGGCACTGGTCTGAGTAAAGCCTTCTGGGATCAGTAACCCAGAGAAGCATAGCCAAGATGTGTTTGGCCCTGGATTTGTGATTTCACTGGTGTCACTAACGTTATGTTAATGGCCAAAGTGCTAAGTCCTGCTTTTTGCCTAATGTACTCTAATTTGAAGTACCTGGACAGCTTCCCAGATGTATGTACTGTCATGTTTCTGTGCCTCACCTGCAAACTGAGAGTAAGAAAAATGTACAGCCATCTTGTTCAAAATCTGGTTTTAAAGGCCAGTTCATGCTTGAGTGAATAAATGAATTATTTGACTGACTTCAGAGGTAATGGTCCAGGCAGCAAACCAGTGAACATTTTGGCTTGATTCCAGTCTAAGTTCAGCAAAACTTGAGAGTGATGACTGAGGTCTGGCTCTGGTTTCAGGGAAAATTGACACTTCAGGCAACTTTTGTTTTGGGGTTCGGTTTGATTCCTCCTTGCTGGTAGCTGCCAAGTGGTGAACATCGTTTCACTCAGGGGTAGCATCTCACCCTCTGGGATATCTAGATCTTCTCATTTTCTAGGGAGTGGACTGTCCTTGAAGGTGAACTGCTTGGAATTCAGAGACAGCTTTGAGGGTTGCCCACTTCTAAATGTTTCTTGTTACCACTCTGCTGCACCACTGCCATTCAGAAAGATTAATGTGGCATTTTCCTGTGTGGTTTTCCCTTTCCAGATTTTGGAAGTGATAACCTCTCTACTCCTTCTGTTTCTGCTGCAGCTTGCATTTTGTGCTTTTCAGCACATTCAGAATATTAACACTGAGCCTTAAGCTTCTAATCCTTTTGTCGGCAAAACTGTATCTGAGCTGTACTGGGGTTTTTTTGTACAACACTTATTTCTACAACATTGTTAGGTGCGTAATTAGAGTCTTTAAAGAAAGAAAGAAATTGCTTCAGTAAATGTTCCTGGCATGACTTCGTGCAGACTGGAAAATCTGAGACGTGCCAAAACTTGGGAGCTTTTCTTGGCCTGGTTCAGTAACAGTCATAAGAGCAATAGACGGTGAACTGTATTCCTCGGATGGAAGCCAGCCACCAGCTTCAGACAGCCCTTTTTATCTCTCTCTTCCTGGGTCAGGCTCAATGAGGCGACCGTTCACTCCTATTAACAGGGATGCTACAGACATGAAGTTGCTCATGTTCTCAGCTGGGGCTCCCGAAGCAGATGGAGTGATTTTTGGGAAGCATCCATCACGACAGAGGAAAAGGGAGAGGCTTGAAATGTCTGTTGAATGTATTAAAAGTCAATCAGTTGTTCACATCCTGCTGGAGTAAGTTACCTAGTTAACACTGGAGAGTTTGACTGTGTCGGTGAGGTCTGAAGGGCGATGTGTGGGACCAATGCCACGGGTAGTACCACTGTACGTATTCCAGCATCGTTCTATGTCCCACCGGGATACTTATTTCAAAATAAGAGCAAGGGGTTTTCTTTTTTTTGTTTTGGCTTAAACCTGATTCGTCAAGAAAGTTATTTTCACCAGGAATTTTAGATGTTAGCAAAGAGGTTTATGCCAGCATGAGTATACTGGGCTGTGGACAGAAGTCTTTTCTTGAATCCAGCCTTGCCAAGAGGTCACTGACCTGGCCTGCCCTCTGTTCCTTGCCAGTTTTCTGGCCATTCAGATAAATCTCTTGGACCTGTAGCTGTTCTCCTGAGCTATCCTTAACCCTTTTCTGTCCAAATGAGCCAACCTTTGGAAAGAGTTATGTAAACAGTTTAATCCAGCTTGTCTCATTTTGGCCAAAAAAATCCTAGAGGAGGAGGGCTAGTGAGTCTCCTCTTGCGAGGAGATCTACTGACAGATATAAGGGGCTGTAAGCCCCAAGTAACAGAGTGATGATGAGCATATAAAGGTGGATTTGTAACCTTTTCAAATGTCATGGTGTTTGTAGTGTTGTAACCTTGGGATGAATTTTTTTCACCTCACCTCCATTTCCCTCAGTGTAATTTTTCCATGTGAAAAGCTGAAAAAGCATGTTATACAGGAGAGAAAAGGCAAGGATTTCTGTTTGCTTAACTAAGCTAAGTGCTTCCTCTTGATCTGACTTGACTGCTTTTTGTGTAAGAAGGGCAGCACTTGATGCTTTCCAAGACCTGTGCCACATTGCCAGCAGAATACTCGTGTGCACCAAGGAAGATGGAGCTGGGAATTGAGCTGGTCTTCACTGGACCAGAGCCTGATGTACTTCCTCCTATGGGGCTGTTCACACAGTCTGGCCAGCATCATCAGCTTGCTTTGGTTAAACTTTTCCCACATTTTTATAATGGAGAAAATCTAAAAACTAGTGTCTTAAAAAAATGAAACTGAATAAATTAAAGTTGAGATCCTGATGTAATTGCATAGCTGTATTTGGCCATGAAGCCACCACTTTAAGAAGTATTAATTTGCCTTTGAAATTAAGTGAGAAAGACTTTGTAGATAGTTCAGTCCTCCTTTCACTGATAATTTGGCAAAGGCAGTGGAGTGCCAATCATGTGGATAACTCAGGCTTGTTTTGTTATACACTGGCTTTGTGCAATAAAACCCAACAGTAACACATTATTATGATAAAACTAACTTCTCAGGTCTAGTCTAGGAAGCACATCTTCAGTGGATGGAAAAATTGCATTCATTTTTTCTCCTTGCACTGGTTTTGGAGTGATAGGTGTCTTCCTCCTTGAAATCCTTCCCTTGAGTGCCAGACCAGGTGTTGCTGGAGTTGTGCCTCAAGGTAATAAGCATATTTTAAATGGGGAGGCAGGGAAGAAGTGATTCCACCCTGAGAGCACAGCAAAGGCTCATCTGCACAAAGCCTATTTTTTAAGGTGCGTGCTGTGCCGTCAGGCGGCTGCTGTGCTGCAGATGGTTCCAGGGATCGGAGTCTGGGAGACGAACCAAGCGGTTCTGTCTGAGGCACTTCACGTGTGGCTGAAGTCGCTGGCCAAATGCCCTGTGTATGAGTGTTTAAACAACCTCCCTGCCTGTTTTGAAGGGACCGTAACCTCTGAGCAGCAGCATGTGTGGCACAGGCTCTGAAAGCAGGAGCAGTGCTGTGTAGCACATACATGTGCGTGGCACCCTGATGGTGCTTCTCAGATAGAGCTGCTGTCAGACCCGAGCTGCTTTGTGCAAATGCGCCAGTGGCTGGGTGAGTGACTTTATCTGCCAGAGTGCAAATTCCTTGCCGGTAATTAACAGGGGGCTGCTGCTGGGGGCTGCCGAGGAGGCGACTGCTCCCAGCACAGGAGGAAGGGACTGGCTGAGTCTCCTGTTGTATTTTCCAGCTGCTGTTATTAGTACAGCTGCTTACCCATCAGGAGGCACCGAGACACCTTTGATCTTTCTTGTGTGATGTTATGTGAGGTGGGGAATGTTTCTCTTTGTACAGAAGAGAGTTTGTCACAAGTCTCAGCCAGATGTGTCTTCCCGGACTATGAGACTCCCATTAACCAGGCTGTGTTTCTGCCACATATCCTGTGAGCTAGATGAAATTGTTTCCCAGGAATGCCTTGTTTAGCTGGGTTGCATCTATCTTTGCAGGGAGGTCAGCTTCTGCTCTGCTATGGTAGCAATGCTAATCTGTGAATAACCAGCAATTCCTTGGAGAGATTTATCTCTCACAGTGTTGTCTCTGGGTTTAGCAAATGAAAAGAGCAGACTGCTATCGTACTGTGAAGCGTACTTCCTTCCAGAGTGCATCTGGGTGGTGGACAAGGAGTTGTATACATCTTGACTTTACCAGAGGTTGTAGATTTTGCCACAACGAGTGTACACAGTTAAGTGTGAGCTGGTTAGAGCAGGGGCATATTTGCTCTCACGGTGGGGTTCTGATTGCACTTCCTAGGCAGTAAATAAACATGCAGATAAGCAAGTCTGCAGGCTTAGATGCTCTATTAAAGCACAGATAACTGTAGCACAAGCTGTGGCTGTGTGGCATTTTCTTGCTACTTGTTTTCAAGTGCGCTTCATTTCTGATCTGTGCAGGAGACACCAGCCGGCATTTATGAGTGACTGTCCCTTCTCTGCCTTGCAAACTTGCTACCTAGAAGTGAAGATCATATAAGTTGCTGTGAAGTCTTCCTACCTGCTCTGTGCCTTAGTTTTCTCACTTATTATATTGTACCTCTTGGTTTTGACATGGGCCCTCTGGTTGCTTGGGGCAGTGGTTTAGATATAAGATGCCTGTGAGAGATGAAGAAAAGCAAGCTCATGCTCCAGTCTGCAAATGTGAAATTTCTTGAAGACATCTGCCACCTTGTTTGGAGTGCATCGGGAGGTCCGTATCTTGGAGCAACACATTTGAAAAAAACAAGGGATTTGGGGTGGATGACTGGGGAGGGTTTGGTATCTCATTAGCTTCAGATATAGGTGGATCCCACATTTCTGCTGTTTGACAGCTAAGCATATATTGTGGGAGAAGAAATTAAACACTGCTTGAAGACTGGAATCTGGGTTTTGTCTCACTGGGGAGAGGGTGCCAGTTCTTCTGCACTTCTGAGTGCAACACTGAGTGTGCTAGGAAAATCAGGAGGTTGACAGGGAATACCTGTTAGAAACCATTAATCTCTGTGTGGGCACTGCAGGATGGCTGGCTATGCAGTGTTTCCCTTGGCTGTATCCTGTTGACTGCTGTCCCAGAGATGGACCTCTAACCACTTTCTCAAAATATCGTAGCACTGTGTAATGGACCCTATAGTAACCAGATTTTCTGGTTGTTCCTTCTCCTTTATCCTTCCCTTCCCTTTTGCGATGCAAAGAGCAACAAACTAGCTTGAAGGAACAATGGAGAAAAACACATAAAAACACCAAGACAAAGCAGCTGGTTTTCATTGGTAGGAGGAGAGGGTTTGCCCACCTTATGTTCCAAACATAGAATGACCAGTTGGATGGCTATTTGGCAACCACTGATGGTTGTCCCTAGCCAGTACATGTCCCTTTTGCTCCCCTCCCTGTTCCTTTCTTAGAGTCCTGAGACAGGATCTTGGGAATGTGAATGCCGGTGGAGCTTCAAATGGTTAGTCAGCTTTCCCCTCATAATGAAAGTTTTCAGGAAATAGTGATAGCTTCAGAGGTTGTTTATAGACAGAAAGAAACAACTTCTTTGTTGCTGTATCTGTGAGGAGACTTAGGGAGGTCATGGAAAGACTTGCTGTGAGGTACCTGTGGCAGGAGTATGACTGAAGCCTGAAAAGGTCTTAAGTCTTCCAAGTCAGGGGATGGGAGAAGAGGATGTTGAAATCTTGGATAAGAGGGAAGCAAAAGTGGAGTGACAGGCATGGGCTGACAAAGTTACCTGCTACGATGGACAGATGTACTGGTGAACCTTGACTTAAGCAGGAGCCTGTGGGTTGGGTGTGCCTCCTGCCGTCAGAAATGCTGTTCTTGGCTGCTCTTCCCTTTTCATCCTGCTGCCAGGGTAAGATATTTTGGGGTTTGAGTGTTAGAGGGGCAGAATGAGGAATTTCTGTCCATCCACCAGGATGGGCAATAGCCAAGTTGGCCTCCAGCACCATGTTGTCCAGGGATGGTTTTGACAGCAGCGCCTGTTGCCATTTTCCTGAGAGTGGATTGATCTGGAGGACTGGTGATTGATCCTGGGGAGGTGCCCTCTGTGCTAGAGCAGCCCCTGCCATTTGTGCGCTGGTAATTGTAGCCCGAAACCAAGAGCTTTCCTTCTGCATGACGTAACTCTTTGCATATGTACTTCTTGCTGCTCTGGGACTTTCTTTTCCCTCCTGCATTTTGGCTGCTTTTTCGTGTTTATGTTTGAGGAAGCTTAAGTATGAGGGATCGGAATTGTTGTCTCATTTCCTATATGTAGGAGGAAGCGATTTCACCGGGGAATTTTTGCAATGTCTGGGTCATTTAGTTGTCTGGGTGAGTAAAATTCCTCAGGGATAACCATAAAGGTTGTGACCCAGCTCTGGTCTGCAGCTCATGCATTCAAACCCAGGGCTCTGGAAGATTAAGGTGGCACGGGACCAAGTGTTCATGTCGAAGGCATCGTCTTCAACTTGGCAGAGAAGCTCCGGTACTCCTGTCTGAGGACAGCGTGTTTGCTGCACATGATGCAAGCTCTGGGGTATTCCAGCCCTAAGACAATGAATGCCACATGAGTAGTGTCAGCCTTATCTTCTTCAGGCGGTGCTCCCCTTCTCCAGTTGCCCCACGGGTGGATGACAGAGAAGTCAGGTTGCAACAGAAGCTCCATTTCTCTCAAGGTTGCTTTTCTCACATCCCCAGAGCTGAGGCTTGGACCCGTTGGTAGAGGATGATGTGTAAGGATAAGGAGTGGGTTAAGAAGGGAGTACTTTTTTTATTCTTGTTCAGAAAAACAGACTGTGTCTTCTACAAGGTATCGGCTGCATGCCCTGGGATTAGTAGCTGCTTGTACAAGCCATAGCCATTAGTGTCTTGTCAAATCCAGTTTTACACATCCCTGATAAATGATGCCTCCTTCCTGTTCTGTGAAAAATGATAGCATGCTCTGGCGTATCTCAGAGTTAGTAAGTTTATCTTCATGGTCCTCTTCTATGAGCAAGTAGACCATGAATCTTTTTATTCTCTCCCAGTGGTCCTAATTACACCCTGATGTTCAATGATAAGCAATACCTCCCCCATGCAGTTCTCTCCACCTTGTACATGTGGCCAGTTTATGAGGCCCCTCAGCTCCACTCCGTGCTTAGCCCACCTTTTTTTTTTTTTTTTTCTTGTAACTCTCTCCCTCCTGACAAAGCAGGAAAGGAATAGAGATGTATGTGGTCTTATTCTCTGTTTGTTGTTACCTTTGAACCTTCTCAAATTAACTTTTAAACCAAACAACCAGATTTGGCCATATTTAGCGAAGTGTATTAATTTCCTACAAGATACTGCGTTCCTCTAACTTTTGCAAAGATAGGCAACTGTGGTACAGTAGTTACTGCCCTACCTGAGGGGAAAGCTTGAGCATGAAATCAGCTTTTACTACAGACCACAGAAGCTATTTATGAGTGTTCCCCATTGATTGTAGTTCATAATTTCACAGCCACTAAATGGTGTCAGCCTCAAGACAGGAATCTGTGGGAAGCAGTTTGTAGAAGAACTTAGAGTTGCTCTGCTTTGAACTTTATGATTTATCCTCTCTTTGGTGCTCAGAGCTGTGGGCAGTCCCCTGGGAGGGTGTTGTGGAGGAAACTGCCCCAAAGTGTGGCTAATCACAGGGCACAGAACATGCTTTGTTACACCTTGTGCGTGCCTACACCCATCACACAGAGCCACTGTTCTCAGCCCTGTAACTTGCTGGTAACTGCTGCAGCCCAGACCTGGGGTGGGAGAGTGAAGGATACAATCCATTGCAATCGATGTGGATTATTTGGGGATTTCATATCTTACTGGGTGAGTGTTGAATCTCGCTGTGGTATGTGAATAGCTTGAAACCACACGGTGCCAGCGCAGTGCCTGGGCTGCTCCTAACTTTGTGCACATGAAATCGGAAAGAGATGGGAGAGCAGCTGGGCGTTAATACTTCCTCACAAATCACTGCCAAGCTCTTCTGCAGTGCAGCAGCACATGTCCAGATGCTGGGGTCATTTAGGGCATCCTGGCTGCCTATGCAAGGTCAACAGTAAACCAGCATTAAACATAGACAACCACTTGGGGTTTGGGGATTATTTTCCAGGTTTATATTTATTTGCAGTGGGGTTTTGGTAGAGTGGAGAAACTACAGCAGACTCTGAGCATATGTGGTGGTTAAAACACCTTCAGAGCCTGTAGGCATCAAGAAATTGCAAGCAGACTCCTTTTTTTTAGACCTATTTGTTCTCACTCTGAGCATTATACCATAATTTGTATGTTGGCTTTGAGCAAGGCACCTTATTCCTCTGAGCTGTGGTGCTCACCTCTGTAAAACAAGGATAATGAAAGTGCTGTGCCTCTCAGAAGAGTTTGTGAAGCTGAATGTATTCCTGTTAAGACAAGTTTAAAAGCTCTCATGTAGAAGGTACAGTAGGCATTGCAGAGGGTTATAATCCTTATCCACAATGATAACAATAGTAAGAATAATGGAAACAAAATGCGGACCAGAATTGCTGTGTGATGCTACCATGCAGTAAAGATGTGCAAAAAGGGCTCGTATGGGCCACATTTAGGGTGTGAGCCAGCGGCCCACAGATGGGAAGGAGGAGATGATTGAATGTTTTGATGGAGCCAGAGAGAGAAAGAGTTAGGGCATAATGTGGGAGAGCGGAGGTGTCTCAGGGGGGATTACCTTTATGGAGTGGATTTGCTCTCGGAGGGAGGAGCATCTTTCCATCCCTATCTCAGAGGAGACACCTGGAGTTGTGCTGCAAGGGGAACGCTTAGCAGTATGGCAATGTAAATTTTCTTGTGGTCTAGTTAAGCAGAGAGTCTTACACAGGGCATAGTCCCTTGCTTTCCCTGACAGGTCTGCCAAAGGTTGATAAGGCAGAGAAGATGGGTTAGCGATTTCCATTGGTTGTCATGGAAACTAATGGAAATTACTCTTTTTTTTTTCTTTTTGGTGTGTCTGTCATATATGATAATGTTTGTTAAAATAACTAGGAAACATTCTTTCTCTCTCTTTTTATTTTTAACAGTTTAATTGCTGATTTCTGGTCTTATAAAGTTCTTTGTTAGCAGAATTCTTCCAGGGTGGTTATACAGAGTTTTTGAGTGCTGTAAGGTATGTACTGGGGATGAGTATTCGGAGTAGGGCAGCTGCTTGGCAGTTCTGAGTGCTGAGCTGCTTTTCACCTCGAGACCTTCTACAAGGCACCCATGTGACTGTCTTCTCACCAAGAGGCCTAAAAGTAGGTGCCCAAAGTGACAGGTAGCCTGAGTGTACTGTTTCCCACGTAAATGATAAGCAGATGGTTAGCTACTCTGTAAAAGCACAAGCTGGATGAAAGGGGGATGATAATGCCAATTTATCAACCAGTGAGTTGTCAGGCTTGGTGACACAGTGATGGTAAAGAGCTTAGAGAATTTCAGATTAGAGGTGTGGGTGTAATACAACATATCAGTATTTCACGTAAACATCAGCCTGTCTTGTCATTAAAAATATGGCTGTCTGTCAATTCCACTGATGCTAAAAAGGCCTATTTTATCCATGGATTAGTAGATGGTGAGGCCAGAAGGAGCTATTGTGCTTTAGTTCTGCCCTCTTGCATAATATAGCCCATATATCTTGGTTTTTTTATTAATTCCATTTGCTCTGGACTCTAAAATGTGTCTTAAGAAACATCTAGTCTTGATTAAGTAATTACCACAAATGGAAAATACCACTGCGTTTGGTATGTTGCTGCAGTGGTCAATTACCCACTTGCTGCTACACCTCATTTCTGGCTTGTATTTTTCTAGTTTTGATCTCCAGACACTGAATCTTCTGTTTAATCCACTGAACAGAAGAGGCCTTTAGTACAGTATGTCTATTCCCCACTGCTGTAACAGTGGTTGGTCTGCACAAGGACTGCTCCTGGGTTTGTCTTTGGCAAACTAAACAATCTGAGCTCCTCAAGCCGTCCCTTGGTGAGGTGTGTTTCCTAATCTCGCTCAGTACTGGATCTTCCACACGATGCATCCCCTTTGTCAGTCTGGTAGTGCTCCCTCACCATGGGGTGACAGGGCATCTCCAAGCACTTGTTACTGGGAATCTGTAAATATTTGCAATATAAATTGTGAATTTCTTCCAAGAGCAGATTTTGATTGCTTGCTGTCACAGGGACACAAACTCTCTTCTGAGATGCTGTTGAACAGTTTGTCGCAGACTGGGCTGGATCTTGGCTTGGAGCTCAAGAAGCTTCTGTTCTAAAAAGGCATAATAAACATACAGGGGTTATTAAAATACCCCTTTTTTGTTTCTCTTTCCATTTCCACTTTTGTCTTTGAATAGGGATGTCAGATATTTTTCCCCTCTGAGAGAAAGTAGAAAGCTCTCCACATTTCTTGTTCCCAGGTCCCTTCCAGTTCGCACTTCTGGAGGACCAAATGTGCTAGGCTGAATATTTGTGCTTTCATGGCTTTAAGGCATCTTCCAGCATGGCAGCCTTAACTGGGTAGCAGAGGCATTCAGATAAGGAGAGCTCATGCACTTTTTCTATGGGCAAGCTAGCTGGATGTCCTTGTTTTTTTGTCAGTGATGAGAGGAGGCAGTTCCCTCTCCTGAGGCGATGTTTTCACTCTGCTCTGCTGCGAGCTCACAATCCATTTTTATTAAAAGCCTGGCAAGAGGCAACAAAGCCTTGTATTTCTTGGGGCTGTGATTTTTAGACTTGTAGCCAAGCTTCCTTGAACATGCATCTAAAGGAGTGGTTACAGAGCAGGTATGAGTTGCTCTGCCCATGAGCTGCCCTGGAAAAAGGCAAACACCTCCCATGCTGCTTTGTCTTTGTGCTCCTTCTTCTTCTGCCTCTGCCCTTAGGCAGCTGATAACTGAACTCTGCCCTTGCGATAACTCTGGGTGATGGGGAGGAGAGGGAACATAGCTTTTAATTTTTTATCTTTACACAGGTATGAGAGAAAACAGAGTGTGGTGAGGGGAAAGGAGGTGACCCATCACATCCCCTACAACCCCTGTGAGAGAAGCCCTTTTCCTAGCTGCTCTGGTTTTTGGATGCAGGAGAGCATTAGTGCTTTTTCAGAGAAGCTGTGGTCTGTCCCCATCATTCCTATCCTACAAAACCTCTCCTTCAGAGCCTGCAGCAGCATACAGCAGTGAGGGGGAGATTTCCACATTTCCACATAACACTTGCCCAGGTCTCCTGCTGGTATGGAGGACTTGTCAAGTGTTCATTTATTGCAGAGGCAGACTACAGAACACACTAGGTGCTGTACTTAAGGACACAGGGTACCGCTGCTGAAGGATGGATGGATGCAGAAGCATCCATCAGCTTAATTCTGTGTGGGAGGTGCCGTGTGTCCTTGCTCATACTCGTGCAGTGCATGGGCAGGGTGGTGTCCTGGACCAACTGCAGTTGTTGGCAGAAGGGTGAGGATGGGCTTTACCTGGCAGGAGTTGCAAGGCAATTTTGCTTACCTCAGACTTCCTCTGTGGTATTGGATAAGCGCTGAAACCCAAGGCACTGCACATATAATGTATCTAAGGTTCATAGAGAATAGGGGAGTTAGTCTCCTAAATGGTGATAGCAGCTTGGGCCCAAGTGCCTCAAGGTGTACTCAGGGTGTTTTGGTGGAAACCAAGAATTTTTCTGGTCCTGTGTCAGTGCATGAGATTCCTAAAGAAGAGTTTTGCACCCCGTGACTGCATTTAGGTGACAATGCAGTGCAGTTCATGCCTGCTTTCAGGGAGCAGCTGTCTCATACAGCAGTAGAGAAAGTGCATACAGCTATCTCGATTTTCAGACCTAGGCCTGTTTGTTCAACCAGCAGGTGTTCACACAGTAAGTACCAGGAGTCCCAAATTAGTTCCTTTCAGCCTCTGTCCCATCCAGCAGCATTATGTGTTCCTAAGAGGTTGTTGAAAGCATTAGGATGTCTCGGGGAGGAATGCCCGTATTTGCATCATTATGTTTTATAGGATTTAGCTGTTAAAAGCCAGGCACACCATGTACTGCTGGCTGCTGTCCCAGTGTTAGTGTAGTCTGATCTCTGCAGTTGCATGAGTTCCGACAGGGAAGTGGGGAGGAGAGGAATTACAATGTCTTGGCTCAGATGAAGATGCAAAACTCAGGTGAGAAGAAGAAACACAGTGAAGTCCATGCGTGGAGCATGCAGAAGTAAAGCATGTGTCTTATGAACTGTTGCTTAGTGTGATGACATGAGAAAGGGAAGGAACAACAAGATTTAGTGGGATGATGAAGCAGTGATCTGCAACATGTCAGGCATTGCTTCACAGCCAGTTTGGGTACCTTTGCTGTAGAGCAAGTATTCATTCCTAAAGGAAGCAGTCACAAACAGTATCCCTTTTACAGACTTGATTTTCGTCTACACCCTGGGCTAGGTGTTGCTGACTGAAACATTAAAGGCTTCTTGTATAAAAGTTCACTGCTGGGACTAGACTGTATTTGTGTACGGGTTTCACGGTGTCAGGGTTGCCAAGCACACAAGCAAGTAATACTTGCATGGGTAAGGGTTTTGTGGTTCACATGGTAAGTGAGAATTGGTGTCAAGCCTCCTTGAGCACAAATATGATAGACACTCATGTGCACAGTAAGACACTTAGCCTCTCTTTGGTCAGGGCTGTTTTATTCTGAGTTACTGCACTGAAGTGGCTCAGGTCTTGTAAGTTCTAGAGCGCTTAAAATGCAAACAGGGACTCAGAGCCAGCAGCTGGATTTGCGTGGGCTGTGATGAAGTTGTAAGGTGTTGTGATTGCAATAAGTCTTTCATTGCAGGCTAAGATTATTTCTCATATCATACTTTTGCCATAGGCTAAAGGAGCACATACATACCATCCCTTCAGCTCGGTGAGATAACTTTTCTAGAGCTGGTGTCTTAACCTGTGCATCTGACCTGATGTGCCTACACCCTCACAGGGTCTGTGTGTTTGGTAGGGAAGGACTGGGGCAAGCTTGTAAATTTTTTGCTAGAAGGGCTGTTAGACCTGCAGTAAGGAGCTTTTTTGGATAGTGAGGGGGTTTTGAGTGGTATTTTGGGGTTTGTTTATTTTCTTATTTTTAGTTTATTTCAAACTGAACTAACCCAGTTTACCGGGGAGCTGAATAGTAAGATTTGCTTTCTTTTCACAACAAACCAAGAGGTTTTACTCAAAAAGCTCAGTGTTGTGTTACTGAACCTTTCATTTCGTGGTCTCAGACTTTCAGTTATTGCAAAACCTCCAGGTGGCCTGCAGCACCCTACATCAGTTAACTGGGGCTCAGTATATTGTTATAGTATCACACGCTACTTTTAAAATTGCTTGGAATGATACAGATCATGTTATATTAATATATTTCCTCCAGCCTGCACGTTTGCACAGGCAGCATCTCAGATAGCTTTGTTTAATAAGGCAAGTGTGACATCCAGTACATGAGATTAACGTCTACACATACACAATGATACGCACTTTCAAAGTTTGTTATCAGCATTCGAAAAGCAACCACTGATTTCCTGGTGTGCTTAAGTCAAAGCCAGCTCTAGGGACATATTTTAATAAATGCTTTGGGCGTGTGAATTTCCTGGATTTTCATAAATCTTTGTTGAAAAAGAAAACATATTGTCCCTTCTAAGTTTCCTATCTTAATTTCTTTCAGCGCATGGCATTTTACCACTGAAATCTTCTCTGCATACAAGAAGAGTGTCTGGTTGCTTTAGGAATTGTAATAGAATGCTTATACATTCAGATGATGTCATTCATTCCTGGAGTGGAGCCCTGGGAAGGGGAGGGCAGTGTCAATAGTGCAGGCATTAGGGTCAGGAGAGCGTTTGGCTTTCTTAAACCTGGTTCTAGCTGCAGGCACTGGAGAATGCTCCCACTCTCGCAGTGTGCTCTGGGCTAGTGATGATGAGCATGAGCAGTGGTGATAACTCTCGCCAGACCTGGCTTTATCTTTTTATCTTTCCCCGGGACAAGCAGTAGACAGCCAAAGCAGCCTTTCCTACAGCAAAGGATGCAGGACAGCAACGCTGCAGCGATTCTGTAGAATAAACATCTTTCATAAGTTCTTTAGCCCCTTTATTTGCCCATTTTCTTTCAAGCCTCTTCTAAGCCTTTCACTGCAAGGAAGACATTTTGTTCTGTTCTCGTCCGATCTTCCCTTCCTTGGATATACATCCGTGAGTCTGAGATCTTACTGAAAACCAGCGATCGTCAGCAGTTCAGTCTGACACGCTGGGCTGCGAACTGTAGTGGCTGAGGCACAGGCATGTATTTCTTCCTGCTGACTTTATTAGAGGAGCAATAAATTCTGGCTGGCCGACAAGGTGGACAGCCAAGGCTGGCAGACAGCTGTGCAAGCTAATGTCTTAAACTGCTGCAGTTGGATTTGCCAGAGGCTCCCTTCTGAAACCCTTAGTCTGCCTCAGTTTTATGTCTTTCGGAGTTAATTTTTTCCCCTCTGAAAGTAACGGCAAAAATCCGCTTGTTTTCACTTGGGTGCTATAGGAAAACCTATGGTCCTACAGGGATATTTCCCCTCACCTCCCAGTGCAGCCCTGGCTGCAGATGAGCTGCTGAACATTGCACATGGACTTTGCTAAAGTTGCAGCAGAAGCTTGGGCTGTCCTGTGCTTAATTAAGAGTGCAAGAATAATGTAACCTTCTCTTCAGTTACTTGCTGCATTCGTTAAACAGGACATTTTCTGTCTAATACCAAAATTGTTTATACTGCATTAAGCAAGGGAACTTTTCCAAATATTTTATGCTTGTTTAACTTAAAATATGTCCAAACTAAGTGTGCTCCCCTGTCTTTGATTTGATTTTGACATAAAGCCTGTAAAACACCAAGTTTCAGACTGCCACAGATGTCTCTGTGACGTCTATACAATTCCACAAACAAGGGGGGTTGTGGAGAAACATGAACTCAGCCATTTCTGCATTGTTGCCAGCAAAGGAAGAAGAGCATGGCTGCTGCCCTCACTTTGTGGAGCTGAGCACTTCAGATCACAGGGGATATTTTCAGGCAGTGTTAGGCTGGTCCTGTGGGCTGGGTTTCCAGTGAGGCTGAAGGCTTTTGTTTCCTTTCTATATCACTAAGCATTTCCAGCTTCTGTGAATGCTGGGCTGTTGGGAGGAATGTTCTGCCCTGGCAGAAGAACCAAAGCATATCAGATGATTTTCTCTTTGAGGGGGGAGGTTAGAGGGAGTCATGCAGGGGTGGATACAAAAGGTAAAAAGGAGAATGTCAATGTTGTGTAGTATAGTGCCCAGGAGGATGGGAAGCCAGCTTCCGATGGTCAGTGGTATCACTTCTGATTCAAGGAGCAAATGGGAACCCCAGTGGTTGAAAGCATGGGTAGGGTCGTGTTTGCCAGTTGTGTCACAGATACTCCCTCTGATTAGGAAGGCCTAGCAAAAATTCATGGTGTCTGGCTTCTTGCTGTTACATGGGAAATCAGAGACACATAAAAATGTAATCATTAAATGAGCAAGCAAAAAAAACCCATGGAAATAACCTGCCACTAAACCAACTGAGCTGGCTTTGGTGATTGGAGATCTGTTGTCTCTGCAGAGATCTTGGCTTCTGCTGCCTCTATAAACTCAGGTTTCTGGGACATTTCCCAAAATCTGGCACAATCACCTTCGTTGCTCAGGGAGGAATGGCTGCGGTGCAGGTGCTGTTTACATCTGTGTGGGCCGTTTCCTTGTCATTTGTCTTTCTTTACCACCTTTGTTTTGCCTTGAATATCCCCTCATCTCATACCCCTGAGCTCCAGGGTGTAAATCCACTGAGCTGCAGCTCCAGCTGCCATGAAAAACTAATTTCTGTTGGGAGATCTGTGCTGCTTGGGTGGCTGCTGTTTGTGTGATCAGGGCAAATGGCCCTTGGAGGTGGTGCCTTGTGTTGGCAAGACCTGGCTGCCCTGAAGGATCCTGGCCCTTCTAGGAGTGAGTAGTACCAGGTGAGAGCTGTTCTGCTGTTGGGGAGGAAGATGCCTGGGATTTGTAGTGCTGAACTGTGGCTGCAGTTGCTTTGGCATTCCACAATCTTTTTTGCTTCTGTGGAACGGAGCATTTGTAATTTCATTTTGCTGTCTGCTGCATCACCTATCTCATCCCATTAGAGCATTTAGAATTGTAGAATTTTCTGAGCTGGAAGAGACTCACAAGGATCGTTGAGTCAAACTCCCAACTCTGCACAGGTCACATGAAGAATCACACCATATGTCTGAGAGCCTTGACCAAGTGCTTCTTGAACTCAGACAGGCTTGGTGCTGTGACCATATCCCTGGGGAGCCTGTTCCAGTGCTCAACCACCCTCTGGGTGAAGAGCCTTTTCCTAATATCTAACCTAAACATCCCCTGACAGTTTCATGCCATTCCCTTGGGTCCTATCACTAGGCACTAGAGTTTTTCCTGCTTAATTTTCTGTTTAATTACTTAAGCTGCTGTCAAACCTCTATAAGGTAGGCTGTTATTACATCTCTCTTACGGCAGCTAAAATTAAGCAAATAAAGCCATCACCTCCACGTGGTTTTCATCCTCTCTCTGGAGAGGTGGAGGCAACCATTGACTCTGTGCCATTAAGAGCACAGGGCTATGCTTCTCTTTTGAGAAAATATGAAGGAGAAAAGTTGAAGGTCAGAGACGGGGATGTGAGCTGCCTGTGTGTGTGGCTTCTGGATCCACAGCTCTTGCTTACTGAGTGACTGCGAGGGATAGGGTTTCATCAGTGGAGCAGCAGAAGTTCAGCCACCTTCACGGGCAAAGGATTTGTAGTACCTGTGCATTCAGACTGCTGCAGGTACTCATTCAGGCTCCAAGTTACGTCCCATCACGCAGTTGCTTGATGAGGGAACATAAAACACACGCTGGGACCTTCTGCCACAAAATCCAGGTCTCACATCGGGCTCTGGCTCCAGGGGATGGTCATGTCCTGCCTCCCTGCCCTCTTCTCTCTGGTCTATCCTGTCCTGACCCTGCCTCTTTTATGCAAACCATCTGCTGATTCAGTTCTCCACCCTTGTACTATTTGTTCTAAATTACTATTTTCTTCTGGCATCAGCCCTGTTGGCTGTAATGACCGATGACCTGCAAGGGAGATGTATTCCCCTGCCTTTCATTTCATTGCTCCATCCTGTATGCCAAGCAGCAGCTGCCTGTGAAATCCTACAATGCCAGAACAGGGCTCGTTTGGTCATGGTGTTCAGACGGTGTTTGGGCAACATAATCAGGATCTGTGAGCTGTAAGAGGAAGGGTTGTTCTTAGCAGGGAATGAAGTTTCAGAAGTCAACAGATGCTAGAATGGTCACTGGTGATTTCCATGAACAAACTCTGACACAAAATTCCTATAATCTTTGATGGATGTGGCTATCTCCCCACAAGCAAGAGGCACCAGTGCAACTCTCTTAGCAAATTCAGGCTCTTGCAGAGGTGCTGAGCTCTGCTCTGCATTCTGAGCACAGCAGCTTTAACAATTCCTCGAACACGGACAAAACAACTTACTGAATCTTGTTCTTGGAAACCACTGACCTTCTTCTGCTGACACTTTTAAAGGAAAAGTCAGCCTGAGGCAAGCTCCTGACATGGAAAAATTTCAACCTGAGCAGTTCAGTGCTGGCAAAGTTCTTAGCAGGGGAAAAGACAGTTTCATAAGGGGAAGCGTCAGGCTGCTTTTAAGCATTGGGGTGCTACCTGTTCCACCCATAGCCACGGGGTGACACCTTGACTTCTGTGAATCAGCTGGCTCAGCTGGTCTCTGTTCTTCAGGAGGACCTCCAGAGGAGGTCAGACTGTGAAGTACAAACACAGAGTTGGAGGTGGATCAGAGCTGCTGTTTCATATACACAGTTTGGCACGTCTTTGTCTTTTCCAGCCCCAAGAAGGTCTTGCAAATACCAGACGAGTGAAAAGGGGTGCCTTGGCTGTTACTGGATTCCCCATCATGGTGCTTAACTCCTTGCAGATTGTGGCTGAGATTCTGCCATGGCTTTGGCAATGTCTGCATTATTAAACTAAACATGCACAGGGTTGTTTGCCAGCTGTGAAGCCAGGCAAGACTGAATGGCACACATCTATGCTGTTACACTGTCTTAATTCACACACAGCATCCCTAAGTAGGAATTACTTCTTGGTTACTAGTGGTCTGTGCTAATCCCTAAACCGTGTCTGAAACCATGCCAGTGGCCCTATTCCCACTTTGAGCTTGGGTGCCTGAGACTTTCCTGCTAGTGCCTGTCCCTCTTGAATTTTCCAAGGTAAGTGCAGGCTCTGGGTGCTCAGTACCTGTCTCAAAACCACACAGTTGCCTTGATTTTTCCCTTTCTCTGTGGTGTTTAGGAGGGGCTTGCACTCAGTCAGCCTTTGGTGGCTTCTCCCACTGCCTTGGGGTATTCCTGTCCGTGGCTGAACTTCAAGAAGTTTTGCTGGGATTAGCCTAGACATGGATGATTACTGAAATATCTGTGATATCTGCTATGAATTCACTCCATTTGGTAACCTAAACTCTTTCTCCTTACTCCTGGATTATAAGCCTTAGCTTAGAGACACCAGCATGGAGATGAGCCGACACTGATGAATTGATGCAGCTTGTTGTGTGCCAGGGAGGAGTCTTCAGACAGTTACAATTTTTAGTTCTGGTGACACAGCTGTAAGCAGCATAGAGGCAAAAGCTTGCATAACTCAGTTGTCTGGCATACAGGTTGTGTCACTGCTACGAAATCATGTCTGTGTTCCTGAGCAGTGGAGACCTATGCAGTAAAATACACCTCCCATGAAAGCTGTTTGTCCTGCTATTTCTTCATGTAAAATTCCTTCACCAACAGTTTCAAGGACAATGCTGCATTGCTCTGCATTTAATACTGTAGAATTTGTCTTGGGAAATAATATAATTGTATTTTTTTCATAACAAAACCATTATACTGTCAAAAGCTTAATTTTCTGTTGCGTTAGCCGACAGCCAGCAGAGATTGCTGGGAAAAGAAAGTGCTTAGCTTAACCTAAATTTCTTACTAGCAAGAAAAATGGAATGAAAACAAAATGAATTTATAATGAAATGAATTTATTTCTAGGCTTCCCTATTGTGCTGTTGTTTGCTTTCTTTGAGGGCATTTAGAGCTGATTAGCAGCCCTGGAGACAAAAGTCCATTATTTACCCAAAGAGCAGCCAAGAGTGGAGAGACAACAATGCAACCTTCCTCCCTGCCTTTTTCTCTATCCTCTGCATTCCCAAAACAAGCCTCAAGTTTGCCCAGAAGGGATCATTCTTCATCGAGGAGAGGACAACTAAGTCTGTGTGGTCTGCTGCCTTCTGTTGGAGATGCCAGCAGAAACAGAGGGTTTGCTGGAGGTCTCCAGCTCCTCAGGGTCAGGTCCCCATGCTGAGGAGAAGCATTGGATGCCTTCCTGGACTGTGGCTGGCGAGGATGTCTGAATCCATCTGCGCTTAACCATCCTTCTGGGAAGCAGGGTCGCAAGGGCTGTTCAAGGAACGAGGAGGATGAACGTGTGTTCCTGCTGAAGAGGTTTTGCAAAAGGCTGCGCAAAAAGAATTGTTTCTTTCAGTAGGAATTAAAGCTAGGGGAACAAATTGGGAGAGCCAAATACGAGCTGGTCTGTGCCAGCATCTCTACCCTCCTCCTCCCTCTCTCCTGGGAATTGTTCCTGGGCCCTCTGCATACTCCAGCTGTGGGGGCACGAGCACTTAGATACCTGCAGAGATCCCAAACATCCATGGCAATTGTTGCCTATAGCATGGTATTTTTAATTACAGTTTTACAGGCAATTACAGATCATACTAAACATAGCCCTGGTTTATTGGAGAGGGTTTATAATGTGGGGGAAATGCTGCCTATTGTCTTTCAGGTGCCCACTGAAATAACAGCATGGCTAATAATGGATAGCAGCAGCTCCAAGACAGTCAAGGACTTAGTTCTGTAGGGGCTGTTCCCTCTCTGAAACACAGCTAGAGCTGCCTCATGTTGTTCTGTTGGTTCCCAGACTAATGCAACCAAGAGCAAATGCGTTCTGCTTTCTGTCTCCATCCCTAATCTTGCATGTCACATCTTGTTGTACAGAGGATTCTTTTTCCCTGGAAGGAACAGGAATTTGATGATCATGACTTAACTGTCCTGATTATAATCCTGGCTAAGCTTGTACTGTAGCAAAAATATTAAATTCAGTTTTGAAACTATTCTTTGCCCTATTCTGGCCACAAAATGGTGTTCAACTGCGTATTTTCACCCCTGGTTTGGCCTGTTCCCCAGATTTACTCTGCAGTGGAAGATTTTTGGATCTCATGCTTCTTTAAAAGTTGTTGTTGATAACAAAACAGAAATTACTTTTTTAAAAGAGCATTATTGATTAAGTCAGACATCTGCTGTTGCTTTCTATTTTCCTCCTTTATGCTGGGCAGGACAAGGGAACAAAGTGTAAGTTGTTAAAGCATAGAATGTATTCCTATGCCAGTATTAATAAACAGGTATGAATTGGCCATGAATACCATTAGTCTTGACATTAGGGGAAGACTCATAACTGTAACAGGCTTTTGAGACCAGGCTTTCAGTGGGTCAAAGACAGCCAAAAATAACAGCCTTTAATCAGTATCGTGTAGGTGGAGTCACACACAGAGGGAACACTGGTAGCATGGGGATGGACTTGGTGACTCACAAGGTGCCTCCCAGCCCTGTGTGCTTCCTGCACATTTGTGATCCCATTGGGAACTTTGCAGTGCTGCTTAAAGGCAAGTGTTGGAGATAGAGAGTAATGCCAGAGGGCAATAGGAGCAGTGTGCTGGGAAAGGGGCGAGGAAAGTCATCTAGAGAGGCAGGGAGTGGGGAGCTAGGCCTCTTGCTCCAAAGCATTAGAAAGAATTCAAAGATCATGACAGCCCGAACACCTTGAGAAAACTGAATTTTTCACCAGTAGTAAGTTATGGGAGTAAAAAACGAATCACTGAGGGGATGGGGATTGAGGACAGGGCATGGGGTGGGATGGGATGGGAAGAGCAGTCTTCAGTTTGTCAGCACAGAGCAATGAGAGCTGCTGGCAACTAGAAAAAGTTCAGTGCTAATGAAGAGAAGTCTGGCACTCGAGAGAGAAATTAGACAGCCTGTGGACAGCAGACAGGGTTGTGTAGCTGAGAGACACCCCAGATGATTGAGTTTGTTAACAGGAGCATCCTTGCTGAAAACTTCACACTGCAGTGGTGGTGTGAAGGAAATAACAAATATCTCCTCTGGAATGGTGCCTTTGCTGCTCCTGCGTGGAATTTTTTGTCCAGGGCAACACTGGGAGTGGAAAGGATGGTGCCAGGGGGCCTAGTTTCAGCAGCACTGGAATGCAGGGACAGGGAGGGCTGTGCCGGCCACAGCTCCCGGAGCAGCCATGAGTTGTGTTTAGTGATCAGCTGGGTGGCACAAAGCCACCTTTTCTTGCACTGTAATTTCAGTGAGGTGGTGTGGGAGCAGGGCCATTCGACTGCCCATGTGGTGTGAAACAATAATGATAATTGTCTTGTGAAGGTACTAGCAGAAAGGACCTGCCTAAAGAGGGCACCCAAAAAGAGCCACTCCTTTACTCACTCTTTCTTTACTGGTTATAGTCTGTCTTGTGTGCTTATCTGAGTCATGACAGTGGAGAGAAATAGGGGAGCACTTGCCTCAAACCATAAGATACACAGAAACTGCAAGGACATTGCTTTTCAGAGCACTTGCATCAGGAACAGGCTGGCCCCAGTGACAGGGGCTCCCTTGCACAAAGAAACGGACATAGTGGCCTGCTAAGGGGATGCCATGAATTTTCTTGGAGGTCCCTGCCCCAGGTCTGTTGGTGTGCCTCTGGTTTGCGTGCACCAAGCAAGGAGGGCATTGAGATCCCCACAAGACAGAAGGAGTTTCACCTCTTCTTTCAATGAGTCTGAGATTTTTCCCTTTGGATCCAGCAGTGGATCCAAATTCTTCCACACTCTCTGGTGGTTTTGTGTTTTTGTTTGTTTGTTGTTGTTTTTGTTGATGTTGTTGTTTTCCTTAGTAAGGATGTGTTCCTTGTCTTGGCATGAGAGAGAGAGAGGCTGCAGTTTCCACCCAGACTCTGAGCTTATCTCTGCCAGCAGCCTGTGCTGCAGGCTGGTGTGATTCTTGAGAGCTGCCTTTGACTCTCCTGAGCTGTGCCAGCTTCTCCCTGTCAGAGGGAAGGGGTGGGTCTGGAGGGTTGCAGGGGAGGCCATCATCTAGGGAGGTCCCTGCTCTTGTTGGTTTTGGAGGGTCAAGGCTGAGCTCCTGCACCAATGCCAGAATTTAAGTGGGAGCCACTGGTAGGGACAGTATGTTGGGCTGATATTCTGCCAGAGCACGGGCAGACTCTCCCTTTAACATCGAGATGGGGCTGAGCTGCACATTGAGACTGTGAGCAGGCTTCCCTCCAGTGTTTGGGATTGGGAATTTGGTTTGGCTTGCGTTAGAGATGGGATGCTTGCAGATGTCTGTATTGCAGTCCCCAATGCCTGCTGACTGCTTTGATGTTGCACAAATCCTGAATTTTCTGCCCAAGACCTCAAGTGCTCTTTGGGTTTCCTCCCTATAGCACACGTTTCCCAGCTGTGGGCAGTGATGCTTCACATGCCTGATCTGTGACGTGCTCTAGGAGCCATGGGGAAAAAATAGATGAGAAACACATGTTTTTATTGAGCAAGTTTGCGTGCTGATAGCATCATGGCCTCTACACTGTGCACCAGGTCTCCTTAAGGCAGTTGTAAACCTCAAGAAAAGCAGGAAAGCTGCCTTGGTTTTTCTGCTGGGCTGGTTGGGGGCCCCAGGGGCTCACAGCTGACCCCAAAGTGGAGGCATTTGTGCTGGAACCTTGCAGCATACCTGGCAAGTTGAGGTTTGCCAGCAGGCACAGTGGCAGCCCTCTCTCTGGGCTGGGAGGCAGCTGCTCCTCCCTGGCAGTGCACCAGCAGCTGCTTCGAGGAAAGCCTTGGAGCCAGGAATGCGTAAGGATGGCGGCATCTGTGCGAGCTCACAGCCTTTCATCTCTGAAATGCAGCCCAGCAAGGCCACAAGGCAGAAAGCAAAATGTCCTGGGAAGAGCTCAGGAAGTATTAGAGAATAGTTCATGCTTTTGGAGATGATTCAAGCAGTGATCCCTTTTCTAGGAACGCAGGCTGCAGGAGGCGTGGAGAGCCTCAGGGTCACTAGCAGGGCTTAGAGCCCTCTCCTTCTAGCCCAGGACATTACTAAAGCTTGTAGCAAGTCCCTAATACCTCGTCACTGCCTCCAGGGCAGTGAGAAAAGAGAGACAAGCAAGTGCTCGGGTTGTCGGGTTGTCATTGTTGCATCTGACTGGCACCGGTTTCCTGCCCTTACTGGTCTGGGGCCAGGTAGACTACTGAAGTTCAAAAGCCCCGTTTTTAAGTGACTGCAGTGATGCACTCTGGTCCTTTACATCTCTGCAGGTTGAGCCACCTCTGGGTGTTTGTAGAGGCAATAAGAGTGTCTCTTCAAATTGCCCATCAGAGAATGAGAGCTGGAAGAAGACCCCAGCACCTGCTCTTCAGCCACAGGCCGTGTTGTCTCTGCATGAGTCCTGGGTACACTCTGCTTCTCAAGGCAAACCTGAGTATCCCTGTAGTGTAGGTATCAGCTTCCCATTTGAGTTTCTGCATGCAAACCTCCTGACACCCATCAGCTTGTCAGCTGGGTTTGGAGGTGCCAGCAGGGGCAGTGATGTTCTCCTCTGCTGACAACTGCAGCACTCACTGTATGTGTCAGCCAGGAGGCAGGCACAGGCTCCTCGGGGTCTAAAGGCTGGGAAGCAATGGGACAGGACTGAGTGTTTGAGAGGGGACCAGAGCAGAACAGGACGGGTGTTTGAAGCCCTGGAACAGTTCTGACAGGGAGCTGCCTCATTAAATCACTGCTTTGCTGGCGTGACTCAGAAGAGGGGGTGCTTTCCCTGAAGCAGCATCTATCTGGGTTGTCGTAACCATGAAATGGAGCAACAGCTTTGTTTTTCTGTTTGTTTTTGAAAATCAAGCCATGGGAGTCAGCATCAGCAGTCTTCCCAACTAGACAGGAAAAAATTCCATGCTTGTAGAGAGAGGCGGGAGAGAGATGTCTGCAACAGTTCTTCGTTATTTCCAGACACGGTCACAAACAAGCCAGATGGAAGGAGATGAAAGAATGAGAAGAATAGGTTTCTTCAGACACCAAATAACAATGTTTTAGGAGTAAAGCCATTGGAATAACTTACTGGTTTGGATTTTTTTAATTTCCTAGCTGAATCAGAGAAAATCAAACCAAAAATTTCATTTCAGGTCAGCTGAAACTCATGTTTTATTCTCAACAGAAAAAAAAAGGACTGGGCAAACAAAAAGTTGCTAAGCTTACAGAAATATGTTTCTGTTCTTTGACCTTTAAGCTTACATACATAACTTCATGAAACATATTTAATAACAAAAAAGGGAAAATAGTTCACTTCATCTCATAAATAATTTTGGAATCAAAGCTGTTCCCCAAACTAGGCACAAATTTCCAGATAGTTTTGGTCTACCTCAGATTGCATTTTCTAGTGAATTAGCTCTCTGTCTGAAAAATGTTACTCAGCCTTATTTAGCAGTTATAGGAAATCAATAGTGACTTCTCTTGTTCCTTAAACACAGAATTGCCTTCAGGCTGCAAATGCTGGCTAGTCTGCGCTGTCAGCCTGGCACGGAGGCCATGGGGACAGAACGGAGGCTCTGCTCTGGGAGAAGTGAGGGTGATGAGTCTTCTTCCTTGAGGCGACACATGTGAGTGTGGGATGTGCCACTTATAATGAGCACAGCAGAGGTTATTCACCACTCAGTTTTGTTTCCCCTTCATTTTATATACTGCTCCTCTGCTGTGAGAGGGATTACAGTTGTAACAGGTATACCTTGCAAGCAACAGATCATAAGCTAACAGGTCAGGGGGGCAAATACCATCCATCTTCCTCAGGGATAGCCTGGGACTTCAGAAGTTCTCTTCTTTCCTTCCAGCTGTGGCAGTTGCCATAGTGACTGGATTTTGTAGCATATTTCATAGCGATGCTGGCAGTTTTCTCGTGGCCTTCTCACCTTATTGGAGTTTCCTCTTGGCTGTCTCAGTAAAGAGTTCAGCCATTAGGCACAACTCAGAGAGACTTAGAGAGCTTTCCCTACCGCAGACGGAAGCCTCCCCAAGGTAGGTGTGAAATGGTGTTAGCTCTACACCAGGACAGTTTCAGGTGCTGCTGCGTGGGCTGGAGGCTTTCTGAAGGATAATAGGGGCAGCAGGAGTTGAAAAGAATGTGCTGATCATAACTCAGGGGTCACAGTTCCCCTTGTGATGGGTCCCGGATGGCCCAACACTGCTACTCTGGTCACGGTGTGGGGCTGTGGGGTGACTGCCCTTGCAGTTTATTGGGATTTTCTTATTGCTGATGTGATGTTTCTGAGAGTAGAGAAGAACACATGCACATCTCTCCCTGTGTGCCTGCGCAGCCCTTCCCATGTTCCTTTTTGCAGTAAGGACTTTCACTTAGTTTTTACAGCAGTGTTTTTCTTCCCTTTTCAGTACAAATTTCACAGGTCTCACAGAATATTCTGAGTTGGAAGGGACCCACGAGGATCATCCAGTCCAGCTCCAAAGTGAATGGCCCATAATGGATTTGAACCAACAATCCTGGCATTATTAGCACCGTGCTCTAACCAACTGAGATAAGCTCAGGTGCACACACTTTTCTGCCACTTGTCAGGTCTTCAGGTTACAAGGTTACTGAGGTTACAAGAACCTAGAGAGCTTTCTTTGCATGTGTCTGCTTCCTGAAATCCTAGTTTGCCTTTTGTAGACTGTAGTATGATAGAGCTTTGGCAGACTTGCCTTCAGCTCCCCTTGGCTACAGGGACATGGTTTAACCTTTGATGGAGCTGTGCCTTTTTGGCAGATGTACCACTGGTGAGCAGCCTCCAGGTTTGTTCCCCAGCCTACCCAAACTTTTCTCCTCTTGCAGGTTTGTTTTATGTCACTTCTATTTTCAGGTGTTCCTGTTAGTCTGATAACTATTCCTGACTATATGATTTCAGGAATAGGGTGCTCTGACAATACCACAGGCCAAGAAGAGTTTTCTAGACAAAATAATGCTTAATAATGGGAGGTTTTCTGACCCTTCCTCACTGTTCCCACTGTGTAAAGCGGATCTCATGATTTTCTATATAGTAAAGAAGCTTCAGAGGAAAGGAATGACTGTGACAGAGCACTGTCCCCTGGGGATCTGCTCTTGTAGAGCCATCTCCAGCAGAGCCACTGGGTGGAGCAGCCCTGAAGCTGTTCCATATTAACAAGGAGCTGAGCAAATTCTTCACCAAGACTAGAAGTTAGGAAGTGCAAAACTGGCCTATGTCCAGTTCTGTTCTCATTCTCTCTCCCACTCTGAGAGAATGACTCATTGCTTCCCTCCAATCACGTAGCGATTTCCATTTGTTTTTTTGCAATGTGCTGTGGTAGAAGGCAAGTAAAGAAGGACTAAGGGTCACAGTTTGGAAGAGGAATCATCAAATCCGTTGCAATTGGATTGCCATTCCAGTGATGGGAACAAAACCACTGAGGTCTCTTGCACAAGAAGCTGGATGCTGCTGGTAAACCTCAGCATTTCCTGCAATTTACATTCCTCTTGTGTATCCAGTTACTGGAAGAGGTGTGGATATGCCATAGGGTTGTAAATTCTAACTTGCCTCCCACTGCTTAGCTCACTCTTCCCTTCTTTCTGTTGGAGCCAGGTGATGGCTGAAAAATATGCCAGATTTGGATCCCATTCAGAAATAAATGATCCCACCTGGTCAGAAAAAAAGAGGCAACAAAACTTACCGGCAGGACGTGTAAAAATCTGCAGGACTTTAGAGTGTGGGAAACTAGGGGGATGAAGGATGAAAAAAGTGGGACTGCCGTGATACAGAAGGAGCTGTGGGTCAACACAGAATTAGGGGTGGAAAGGGAAAATTTGAGGCTTGGTATGACACAAACAGCCTCACTTTGGGTAACAGGAGTTGGGTTGGGGGGCAGAGGAGTGAAAGCACCTCAGAATGGCGCAGATGATCTCAGGGCTGAAGTGCTGGGCTCTGTCAGGCTCTGCAAGACTGACTTCTTGCATCCTGCAGGGGAAGGAGCATGCCACTGGGAAAATGCCATCTGGCAGAGAAACCTTCCATTTACAGCTCAGCCTGGGTGTGCTTAGAGAGAGGTGATGGCAAATATGTTTAGTTGCTAATTTAACAGTAATCTGTGGTCCACAGCTCTTCTCTGGTCTGGAGGCCAGGGACAGTGCTCCAGCTCTGCCTGCCTGCCCTGAGGATGAATTCTTCCTCATCCTCCTCCTTCACACACTCCTGTGTTGACCACTGCTGAGGTGCTGTGACTTGTCTTGTGTGCTACCACATACAGAATGGCCCCCTCCTGTTGAAATTCAGGAGTCAGTGCTGGTCTTGATTTTATTTTTGTTTTAAACAAAACAAGATGGAGAATTGCATTTCCCAGGAGCTCAGCCTTGGCAAAACAAAGCCTGGCCCAGGGCAGTCAGGATCTGGGAAGGAAAGTCGTGCCCCAGTGAGGAGTATGACTTGTGTATTAGACTGTGAAGTGATCCTGGCTCCAGACCAGAATGCAGAGGGAGCTGAGCTGCTGTCTTTTGGTCATTTTTGAGCAAGTGTCTTCTCCCTTGGACCTTTCTTTTTCAGTCTGTCATATGAAGAGGACGATACCCATCTCATCCCAAAGGTACTGTGGAACTAACTTAATTTAGGACCTCTCATGTGCACCGAGATGCTTCCCTGTGCAGGAGGGTTATTCTTCTATCCAAATATGAAGTGATTAAGTGGATTCCTCCCCCTAAGAACCATGGTGCAGCAGCAGCACCACGTTCTCTCCTGTGGGAATGGCTCTGCTCTGCTCACAGCTGAAGCATCTTCAGCTGGTTTGGCACATGCAAATCAGTCAGTCTCTGAACTCCTGCCTCTGTGCCTTGCTGGGAGCCAGCACTAGCAAGAAAGATCCTGGTGGTTGCGGAAAAGCTGGCAGATTCACCGCGTGATGCAGCAGGAGGGAATTGAGCTCCTTATTCCAGAAGTGCTGCAGGGATGGGTGGAGGGAACAGTGCTAAGAGACAGTGTAGTTTTGGGTCATGACATTTTGGAAGCTGTGAGTATGAGGAGCGTTTTTGTGAAAGCAGCCGAGTGAGGCTGCAGCACAGAGCACTGCCAGATGCAAGCTCCCTTTCTTCGAGCAGCCATTTTCCAGACTTGTTTGCAGTAGAGATTTCCTCTTCCCCAGACTCTCATGTCATTGTTCCCTTAATGGGGCCTCACCAGTCATTGCCTTGTGGTGGAAAATGTGAGGTTGTGAGGGCAGAGCACAGACATTCCTTCCAGCTTAAAAAGGAAAACAGAGTCCTTGCACAGTGGAGTCCCCGAGAGGTGTGCCTGGCTCTGTAACTGGTAGCAGCACCATGCTGTAAGAGACATCAGCTGTTTGGCAGATGCCTTTCTGCTCTTGATTAGGTTGTGGGGAGAAAAGCCTCCTTCCTCCCAATTCCTGCTTCCCTTTCTTTGCAGGCACCAAATTCTGCCTGCTCACTGTGCAGCGTGAGAAAGCCACGGCTGGTGTGTTAGGGCTGCAGTCCCTGCCAGGGGTCCAGGCCATGTACCCATGAGGGCAGTGGGGAGGCAGAGCTCTCTGTATCCACCCTGCCAATCTCTGCAAGGCAGTGCTGTCCAGGCAGTCTGTTTTGTAGCAGTATGAGCATGAGATATCTTCATCTCCATCTCCCTGATAGAGCCATGGACAAATTCCTACATGCAGGCTTCCACGAGCAATGTTGTTTTTCCACGGCCCCATGCAGAGGTCACTGTCCTGATGGGCCCCCTTTATCACAGAGGTCAGCCACTCTTCTGCTCATTGCTCTGATATGATGGGCACATCCAGTCCATGGATCATGGACTGAGCAGCCAGTAAGTCAGGGAAGGTCTTACAAATGGGTGAGGTTCGGGTATGCAAATGGATGAGGTATGGGTTTTGCAGAGAGGGAACCTCCTCCAGGCTCTGGGAGTTGCAGTTCCATTCCTCTATTGCCTGTGTGTCTCTGCCTCCAGGTTTTCTGAGAACACTCCCTGATTCCCTGCATGGGTAGAGAGGTATGCTCTGGCTTTTTCCCATTAGCAAGTCAGCTGCCATTAAATATTCATCTGTTAAGCATTCAAAAGCCTTTACAGGGTTGCACTTTGTTGTGTGATGTTTTTAAAGGGCCTGTCCTGAATGTCAGTTCAGAATAGAAGGAGATATGGGCAAAGATTTGGATAAGAGGGTTGGATTATGTCTGAGGTCTTTGTGGGGGGGATTGATTATTTGGGGCACATGCTCCTCTGTGGAAGACATCCTGCAGGGAGTGCAGCAGCTCCTGGCACTGTGTCCAGATGGCTGTTCACAGCCCTCAGTTGCAGCTGGCTGAAGTACCTTAGCGATGGGAGCTCTGGGGGCAGAAGAGAGATGGGGTCAGTCCTCCAACATGAGGAAAACACTGGGGAGGGAGCACAAGATTCAGTGGTGAGGAGACTGCAAGGGGCCTGGATTCGTGACAGGCGGGCTGGAGTGAGAACCTGCCCTCAGGACTGCAGGCAGCAGTGGTGTTGAGTCTGTCAAGATAGAGGCTAAGACAGAACTGCTCTGTGGGGCTCTGCAAGGGAATTACAGCCAGCTTCCCTAAGGAAGCAAAGCTATGTCAGCAGGCTGCCTGTCTGCCCGCCCGTCTCTGGCCTCCAGCAAGTCTTGACTCTATCAGCCTGTTTCCGCCACAGCTGATAAAGCGGTGGAGGCCTCCGAGATAATGGGATCCAGCTGGTTTTGTGACTCTAGGTGACTGGCTTAATGAGAGGGGCCTGTGAAGACCTCCCCTGACAAAGGTGTCCATGAGCTGCCCTGTAACTACCTGACAGGCAGGCTGTGCAGAGAGAGCTGTTGGAAATTGTGCTTCAGTAGTTCTGCCGCTTGCAGGATGGTTTTAGGATTTGGGGAGAGAAGAATTGTGCTGTTTAAATGTGCTAGACCCCTTTGCATCCAGCATGGGCCTCATGCTGACACCCTTCAAATAGGATATTGTTAGCATTGGAAATGTCGTCAAATGTGTCTGGTCACAATCTCCGAGGGAATCCAGCCCTGGTCTAGACTTTGCCTGACAAACATCTCTTCCTTTTTAACTATCTAGCTTGGAGACAACCTGTTTTCAGACCTTCTGAGCTGCCCATCAATACCTCTGCTGGTCTGAGCAGCAGGACAGGTACCTTATGCCTCCTGGGTGCAAGGGTGGGGAACTCCTGGGGCAGGGGAGGGGATAGCTCCAGAAGGTGCCACTTCGAGTCCATGTAACACCAGACCAGAGGAAGTGTGCTATGGATGAGCCTGTACCAGTTTGTTCAGCAACCCCTGACAGCAGGTTTCCTTGAGAGTAGAGAGTATGGATCATTTCAAAGCCTACCGTATCATCCTTACAGTGATGATGTCCTGGGATGTAAGTTTTATTGGAGAGCTGAAGTGGGATTCAGATATGATTCAATGCCCACTAGCTGGACTTATCTCCATCTTTTCTTTGCTAAATGAATCTCAAACCTTCCAAGTAAGATATTAAGGGTAATTTGTGTGGGTTTTCTTCCAGAGTCTACAGATATCCTGAGGCAATAGCCCAAAGGAAGAGAAATTGCAATGCTTGCCCTACCTATCTATTTATGGCAAACCCAGTGTCAGGGGTGCCTGCTTGTTTCACGCTAATCTGCTCAGTTGATGCTGCTGCCAAATTTCCGCCCCATCACACCAGAGTGTTAGCGGATCCAGGGAGCTGCCACAGGAATTAGGTCAGGTTTGTGGGGAGGGCCGAATGCTTTTCCTGTTCGTTGCAAGCCAGAACAACAGGATAAACGTGTTGCCAGAACCAGCTGCACAAATGACCAGAGGTGACAAGCTGGCTGCCTGTTCCTGCCCTCCAGCAAACGTGGGATCTGCTCTCCTGGAGCTCTGCAGGAAGGTGTGCTGCTGAAAGAGCTGTTCTGCCTGGAGGCACACTTGAGTAATGGGATGAAATGCAGAAGCCAAATGCTTTCTCAGTGCCAGGAGATGCTAAATTTTCCTGACTCCCCTGAGCTGCTCTGCTGCCCAGCCCTCTCCTTTTGAATGTTGCAGCACAATGCAGTGCTGCTTCCTCCCAGCCCCACACCAGGAGCAAGGATTGCGAGTCAGGAGATACAGTTTCTCATTTCAGCTTTCTACATTGTTGACCACTGTTGGCCTTGTGTCTCCAAATCTTTCAGCATTGAGAAGCAAACATTGCCAAGACAACAGCTGGATAAAGTGCTAGATTTCATGGCTGGATGTTGAGTTGGTTTCGAAATTGTGCAGGCAGTGCTATTTATAGGTGACATCTTGGCATGTTCGGAGACCGTTGTATCCCTACTCCCATTACTCATGGCAGGGAACAGGCAAAAGGGATGTGGATGGAAAGATGTAGGCTGGACTGACTGAAATACTTAGCTGCACAGCTTGTTTCTCCCTGTCTGCATGGAGGGAGCCTATTGTGAATTGTACTGATTATATCTGAAAACTTCCCACCAGTTTTGCTGCTGCCTTCCCTGAGGCGTGAGAATTTGTGTATGTCTTGCAACACCAGACATCATTTTGGTGCCCTTTAGTTTTGCCTTATCGGTGTAGTACGGAAGTTTGTATAATACATGGGATTGCCTCCCATAGGAGCTTTCAGTGCTGCAGCTTTAGAGCACTTTGATTTCCTTGCACACCACTCTAGGCAAAAACACAAAGCCTTGATTTTACAGCAAGCAGCACGGAGAATTATGTGAGGGCCAAGTCATTTTATGGATTTCCACAAAGTGATGCCAGAAGAGGCAAAAAACCTGCCATCACTGCTGATAGCAGAAAAGGTTTTTACTTGTGTCAGTAGCAGCATGACGGTAGGTAGTATTTCTCCAGCAGTGTAGGCTGCTGAGAAAAAGACTTTTGAGATTTCCAAGAGGAGATTTTGTATGGAAAGTTGTGCAGAAAGGAGAAAGTCATCTGAAGGGTTGTTTTGAAGCATGTTAACTCCCCACCTTATAGCAGGGTGCTGCTTGTTTCCCGGAATATATGTAATGGCAGAAATTCCTGCTGCTCCCCTTGGGCAGTGGGTCACTGTGGACATGGAGCTGGTGGCACAGCTCTTCTCTGTAGGTGGAAACTTGTTCTTCCTTGCAGAGGTGTTCTGTCACTGAATTGTTCATGGTTTCAGCTTTCACAGGCTCATTGGGAAAGTCTCCATTCCCACCAAGGGACAGCAGCCATAGCTCAGCAGGGGCCAGGGGTGGGAGCAGCCAAGGGAGAGCTGCAGTGAGCAGTTCCCTCACCAAGGCAAGGAGTCACGATGCCTCTTTTCTGTCATGTATACAATCACTCTTGCTGCAGACACCACGCTGCTTCCATGCAGTCCCACCAGTGCAGAGCAGGCCCAGCACCTCACAGGACCTTGTGACCCCATGTAGACCCACATGTGGCACCATGTTGGCGTGTCAAGTCACACTCGGCTCTGGACATCTGGGTGCAGGCAGGGACTCAGAAATGCTCCTGACATCTGCACTTACTCTGTGTTGGGAAACCAGCTCCTAAGCACCAGATGCTGCTGGAGATGAGAAACAACCCTTTCCACTGCCCAATTTCCTAATTTTAGCTATCCACCTTGAGGCCCTGCATTGCTGGTTGCCATGGTGATCCCTCACCAAAGGCGCTTCTGCTTTCTTGCCCGCTGGTGCCTTGGAAATGTCTCTTTTTCCTCCTTGCTCCCCAGGAAGCAACAGCTGAGGCAGAAGCATTGCACGTGGCTTGATGCGCTGTCAGTTCAGATGTTCTGCTTAGTGTTTGCCCACTCACATGCAAGAACCTTCATCTGCATGGTTACATTTCCCAGCCCTCCAAAAGCAGTGTGCACTCCCATCCCCATTTGGCAGATAAGCCGGTCTGTGCGTACATGACACTGCCTGTGAATCGCTGGGAACAGCTTTCTCCATGGTCTTTGCCAGAGGAGATGTCTGGGAAGGTTATCCCTCCATGGAGGCCGTGGGGTGAAAAGCTGGAGTGCTCCTGTGCCATGGCAGACACTCCAGAGCTGCACTCCTGCCCTGGCTTCATTCTCACTGCTCATACACCTTCCCACTTGCTCTCTGGGCAGCAGAGGAGTAGGTAAAAGCATTGCCCAAACAGAGAGAGAGCTTGGGCATCTCCCTCAAGGCAGAAGAGAGGAACTGCCTTGTCAAGGCTTGTGGTGTAAATGCCACCGTGCATCAATTAATAACGACTCCCTGCCCTTTCCCTTCCGCCTGCCCGAGCGCGCTGTCTACTGGAACGAGTGACACTTCCCAAGCCCATGGTGACACAAAAGGCAGTGGCAGCTTTCAGGGAGGAAGCAGTGTAAAAACTGTGATTCCAGCCCCCAAATCCTGACATTAATTAATTTAAGGGCAACGACATTGAAACACTGTGAAGTCTTTTGTGTGTGTGTGTGTGTGTGTGTGTGTGTGTGACCTTGCGTTTAAAACTTTGCAGTTCATATTTTCAAGCTTTTACATGGCAGGGGCAAACGTGAACTATTTAATATTAAAGTGGCAGCTGCCATCGTCACTTACGTGACTCCAGCAGATGGAGCTTGATAAAAAGCAAACATGACAAGGTCCAAGGTAAGACCAAAATATCTGCCACAAGAAACTGCTTTGGCTGGTAGCTTCTGGAAGGTCACTGGAGAACTGGGAGTTTAGAAAGCCTCATTCACAGACCCCCCACCGTACTTGTCCATTCACCCACTCCCAGTTACATGCAGGAGACTCCAGTGTTTGCTGGGAAGGCAGCCAGGAGCTGCTAGAGAGAGCTCCCACCCTGTGGTGTGCCATAAACTACCTCAGAGCTAGGTGGCTGTACCAAACAGGAGCAGTGGTAACTCCTAACTTCATCTGTGTGCATGCTGGTGGAGGGAAGGATTTTCTGGCTCTGGAAGAGGTGAGGGCAGGATATGTATCAGCAGCTGCTAGTGCCTGGCAGAGGAGTGCCACAGTGGGTCAGGTTGCAGGTGCAGGGTCAAGTAGTTATCTGGTAGGAGATGTGATGTTTGGTGATGGAAGGAGATGAGGGTTTAAAGGATTTTGGGAGGGAGGCAGAGGCTTATAAGGGGCTATGGTTGGTAGGTTGTAGATGGATAAAGTATAGGTTACGGGGTCAGCATTGCAATGAAGGGAGACACAGAGAACTGAGGGAACTAGGGTGGAAACTGAGAGTGGTTTTCCCCAAAGGTGGAGCCAGCACATTGCCCAGTGTGTGTGTGTGTCACAGTTAGAGATACCAGGAGGGAGGAGGAACAAGCTGGGTCTGAGAAACCCTGTGGGAGTCAGAGGGCAGGCAGGCAGAACAGTTTGATTCCTTCCTTTGTCTGGCAGAACCTTGAGGTGGAGAAAGCCATGCTGGAATGTGGCAACCAGCTCCAACCCACTGCCAGCCTAGGATAGCTTAAAGCAACAAGAAGAATCAACCAGCAAATTGTATTGCTTTGATTAATAAGAAAAACCAGAGTAATGTGGTCTTCTAGCATGGCAGGTGGCTGGTTGTGTTCAGAAACTGTTCTGGTGGTGTCACCCTGCCGGCATCCCTGGCCCACGTCCCAGTGGAAGAGCTGTGGGATGTCTCCTGGGCTCTGGCACTTCTAGGGAGGGTGCTGTGGCCAAGACAGCCACATCACAGGCCAGGTTTCCAAGTGAGCTGGCATGGGGAGAGGAGTCTTGAGCTAGGTCACTGTGGATGATTGTTGAGCCACCTGCAATTGTAGCAGTGCTGTTAAGTATCATCCCAGGAGTTAAGAGCCAGGTTTGGCATCGGTGGCATGTACTGGAAATTGCTGCTGGCAGTCCTGCCTGTCCATGGGTAGGGAGAGGCAGAGTACTGCCATCTATTGCCAAGCACCTGGATTACAGAGTGGCAATTTAAAGCTGTGTTTAGCTGTTTTTTTCTGGTCTTTGGCTTGGTGAAGGGATTGGCACATGGTTCAAAACCCTTTAAATGGATCAGCACTTAGGTGGCTACAGTGCATTTTAGGTGTCTGAGAGCCCTAAGTCAGACTACAGCCTGGTAAAATTTGTTTTTATTTTGTGCCTTTTGGAAAATGAGTTATTCTTCCTTCCCTGTCCTGAGTTGCATGAGCTTACTTTGTGCAGTGAAGCATTAGTGTTGCCCCATCCCACCCAGAAAGTGCCCAGATCACTTACCCCAGCCCTCCACTACAAGGAGACTAGAGAGGTGGATGCAGGAGAAGGGATAGTGTATCTTTTGTAGCTCAGAAACAATAT
>NW_020955941.1:0-3154 GCF_003031625.1 Empidonax traillii
GAGAAGACTACAAAACCACAAGCTTAAGAGAGTAAACACTGAGAAATTGGTTTGGGAAAGTCTGATAAGCTCCAAACAAATATTCCTGCAAAATCAGGAAGAAATTTTAAAGCTGGGACAAACTTTAGTCTGTCAAAAAGTCTGCCAAAGTCCAGATGTCACACACTGGCATCAATATGGTGGTATATTCATCTACTGGGTGAACAAGCAAGCACCAACAAGGCGATAGCTTGCTGTACACAAAGACAACAAGACTGTACTTACATCTGTTGAAACACAGGAGCCTCTCAAGGACCTACTGAACATCTATCTACCCTCTGTCTACCCTACCCATCTCCTTGCCCATTGGTATAACCCTCCTTTTGCCACCAACACTCAGGGAACAGCCGGACAATTGTCTCTCTGTAGGTGACATATTGCCCATTCCCTATTTTGAGATTTATGAGGCTGTTAGAGGTGAAGGGGGTGTGTGTGTGTGTGTGTTGCAGTCTCTCACCAAGATGAGGAAAAAAAAGTGAGGGAAGCTGGTGAATAGGTATTCTGTCATTATTGCCATATTTGGAGACAATGAGCAATTTGTGAGCAGCTAATTTGTTTCTGTCAGTCTGAAGCTTTCAGTGAACTCTGAACTGTGTTTGCTTCAGTCTTGGCAATAGTTAAAAGACTGTATTGAGGAGCCCCAAAAGTAAAGGTGTCCACTGAATTATATAAATAAAAAGTTCATGCAAAATTAAATGCATTATAATGAGGATACTATCTAATCAGCAGCCAAAATGACACATCAGAAACAGAAGCTGCTGAATGCCTTACTCTCTGTGACAAATAACAGAAGCTTTTCTGTTTAAGGGACAGACCAGCGTGCACCCAAAACATTGCTTTTCTCTTTCACCTCTGGTTTTATTTCTTTTCCATCCTGCTATTATTCATATTACCTCAATGTCCAGAGTCTACAGTGCTACCATGCAGACATGTAACAGGAAACAGTTGAGTTTCCAACTGAAATATACAGAAAGAGATGTAAGCTTAAAAGCATATGCTGGGAACACAGATGCAGATAGTTTAAGTGACTTGTACAAAGTCAGAGGTGAATTCTGATGACAAAATTAATCTATGCACTTTCCTTGGGATTAATCCAGTTCAGGAAGGGAATTGATTTTTTTTTCCAAGGTCTGTGTATAGAGGAAATGCTTTGCTGAAAGATCAGATCAGAGTAATATACCATGCTTTTCTTCTACAGTGAACAGCATGCACTAACACTCTCCTTCAGAAAGTTAAATTTAAGGTCATGGACTTAAACCAGATTAAAGCTAAACACATAATTAAGATCTTGGCTCGAAAGGGGTTCAGTTAAGCTTGCAAACTGGTGGACAGCCATCCCCTGATTTCAGACCACCTGTACTTCTGCAACAATCCCTGTACTCAGATATAAAAAGGAGTTGCATGTAGATGTAGATAGGAATCACATTTTTATGTCAGGAAGGTATAACTTGCTATTCTTAGGATCCAATGGAGTTCTTCCAGATTTTCATCTGCATAACAAAATGAAAATTTCTGTTCCATTTCATTCTTTATATCTTGCTGATTTTTGCCTCCCACTGAATAGCTAAATTATTTTCCAGATATATTAAGTTCACTTCGTTGAACTTTATTTTTTGTAATATATTTTTTTTGCCCCCTTCTTCAGCTTCTAAATGCTTGTGTAAAATTAAACTTGTCCACCCCCACCAGCATTCACCACTTTTCCTGATTTAGCTGCCTCTAGGAATTTCCATTTTATTTCTCTTCCAGATCAAAACCAAAGATATTTGGTAAGATCTGAAAGTTGCTCAGCTAGATGTCTTTCCTTTGTATCTATCACTGGGTAGATACAGATAGTTTTCAGACCACATGACAATACCCTTTATAAGTCAATCTGAAATAATTTTAAAATGTGCATTCAGAAGGCATTTGAACTCCTGTCTCCAATCTCCTGTGAAGTTCATAGTCATGTTCATAGTCACAACATAGTCAGTGCTAAAATGGGATACCTGTGGAGACTAAAAGGTTTATCCAAATACAAAGGATGACTTACACACAAATTTATAATTATGGACAGTGTATGGTGAGACTTGGAGTGTGTCACCCTCCCCCCATCACCTTCAAAGCATCTCCTCTGAGTTCCCTCTTTGAAGCCAAAGGACTTTCCTCACCTGATTCTCACCTGTGCAAGCACAGGTTACACAGCCTGAATGAAAACCCCATGTTGAGCAAAGAGCTTTTCCTCAACTACAACAAAATAAGCTACAGAGATTTTTGTGCACACCAATAGCCCTTCGCAACTTTTTCACCCCTCACATTCCTCTCGGTGGATTGGTTGGTGATATCCTCTGAGTGCAAACTGTTAGCCCTGTAAGTGACTTTTCATTGAGTACATTAGTAAAGAACTCACATTTTATCTCTAGCACACACTGGAATCTGTTATCTTACTTAATAATACATTTCTGCTTCTGTTCTTTAGAGCACTTCAAAACTCAAACATTTTTGTATTTCTTTAAAAAACACAAGTACTAACAGTTCTGTCACTGCAGTTTCTGCTTTCACATCCAGTATTTTTATCCCTGCTGATGTGCAATTTCACAATGCTTTTAAATTATAAACTTCCTCTAAGTAGATTATTTGCTGCTAGAGCACTCTGTTAAATCTATCAACTCCTCCCTTGGATTACTAATTCAATGCTAATTCTGAAGGACAAGTTCATAAAGGTACATACAGCTATTGCAACATTTATTATTTAAAAACAAACTATTATAAACTCAGGTATCACCACAGCCATCTATGAAGCATGAAAAAAGGTAAAACCCACCAAAACCAAAACATACGACCCTTGACAGATGGCTTCTTTTTTCTTATTTTAACCAGAACATAGGTAGTAGACTGTATGATAATTTATATACATCCCACTTAAAAAACAGATTGAAATGATTTTACTGTAAAGACCAATTCTGTCTTTATCTTTGTATTCCTTGGGTTTTTTTCACATAATTTAAAATATGAAATGATGAAAAATCTTTCTGGATTATTACACTCAGGTAAGAACTCCATTTTATGAAATTAGAGTCAACCTCAAGAAGTTTAAAGTAATTCCAGAGGAACTATGATAACTAGAATAACAGGG
>NW_020955941.1:3300-26492 GCF_003031625.1 Empidonax traillii
AAAGACCAATTCTGTCTTTATCTTTGTATTCCTTGGGTTTTTTTCACATAATTTAAAATATGAAATGATGAAAAATCTTTCTGGATTATTACACTCAGGTAAGAACTCCATTTTATGAAATTAGAGTCAACCTCAAGAAGTTTAAAGTAATTCCAGAGGAACTATGATAACTAGAATAACAGGGTTAGAAGTCAAGTATAATGGTATGTATGACAAGAAATATTTCCTTCTTTCTAAAATCAGATTGTTAGTGAAACTTGTCTGCTCTGTTATAACACCTGTTCCTCCATTTTCCTCCATGAGAAACATCTAATCTGTCACTTTGTTTTAGCTATTCATCTGTGCACACAAACCTGGTAAGAGGTGTGAATATGCAAGTTTTGAATTATGTACACTTTTTAGAAGACCAGCCCATAATATCTCAACTACTTTCCTCACTGTCTTTAATCAAGTGCCTTATTCAGTACTTAAACACAATACCCACAACTATCAACAAGGTAAAATAGAGAAAACAAGAGAAAAGGATAAGAACTCTTGCACAGGAAATTAACAGATTTATGACAACAGCAACCATTAAATGCAAATTAACGTGTAATCAATGAGTGATAAGTCCTGTCATACAAGTATGTCTGAACAGGTAAATCAAGGTAGAAGAGAGATTTACTAAGTGTTTGCTTACATTTGATAGAAAATAATGTTTATTTTAAGAATAATTCATGAGGTACTGTGATTCAACTCTTCCTTTCCTTTTTTAGACTTGGATGCTGTGAATGTTGTGACTGTCATTTAACAAGTTGTACTTATTATTTAAAATAGCATTTCTTCTAGAAGCCTCATTTTCAGAAGTATTGGCAGAAAGGAAAAAGCTGAAAAAGGAGCACTAAAGAGATTGACTTCCAAGGAAAGACAGATCTGCCAAAATGGATATACTTCCTCTGAGAAAGAATATCAGCATGAAATACCAGGATAGACTCAATTAGTTTTTCAGAGGTCTGTCTTACAAGATAGCATCATGGTTCAGTTGTTAGGGCCCAAAACTAGAACTTGAGGCAGCTACAACTGTCGTGGATGACCACTTGTGTGACCTTGGGTAGAGGCACTTGGGACTGAGAATAAATCAGCTTAACCCGAAGATCAACTGCAGCTCAATACCAGACCAGTTTTAGACTGGACACTGTAGCCCTTCAGCTGATGTGACAAGAGCTCAAAAGTGACCCTCCTGAGTGGCCACCCAGGTACCATGCGGCTTTTGCACTAGACTTCAAATTGAAGGTGGCCATACAAGCTTCAAGCCAGCTCAGACAGGTCTACCTTTGGAGGATTGCTTTTTTTTCATTCCCACCTCTTCCCCTAATGGCATTGCAAGAGTAAAGGAAAGCTTGTTAGCACTGAAATTTCAGGGACGGAAAGTGGGAAGGAGTGAAATACCATCACCTATAATGGGTAATATGGATACGAATATTAGAGAAATAACCTGTCAAGATCGGATTGGCTAAGAAGCAGACTTTTAAGAGAAGTCCAACCACCTATCAACAATTTTCAGACTAATCCCAGTGCCATTACTGCTAATACACAGGAAAGACTAACCAGGAAAACGTGGAAGAGCTCAGGTTGTTCCTGGCGCATCTGCAGTTTTTACTTTTCAAAGCAGAAAAAAACAAGAAAACCTTGAAAACACAGAAAACACATGAAACAGAGACATCTGTCTGATTTTGTAAAGGACCTACAAGAGCTCTCACCAAGACATCCCATTAATTTCCATGTGCATGACCTCAGACGTCATGATCATACTTTACTGGCCACAATGATTTCTATGTCAGCACTCATCAACAAAAGTTTGGAAAGGGAAGACCACACTCCAAAGTTCTACACTTTTACCTTTTTATAGTCAAGCTCTGAACAAATACCATACAGAAAGAAAAAAACCATACAAAATACAGCCTACTCTCTTTAAATAAAATCTGCCTTCAAGATCTGGGGAAGAAAAAAGCAGATTATTGTCTTGCATAAATAAGGCAAAACCAAAATGGAGGCAAAAATCCAGCACTGGATGGCAGAGGTCTCCTGAAAAATATTTCTTTTCAGCATTATTTGTATAGTGACTTGACCTGCTGCCATTAGAACTGCCTCTGAACCCCTGCCAGACAATAGGTACCTATTTTCATAAGCATCTTTTAATGGAAGCAGGAGCTGTGAAATCCTTAAGAGACGATATCATAAGGTCTGAGATACAAATAAAGAGAGAAATCTAGGAATAAGAATATATTAGAAAGAATAGAAAAAAATGCCTATGTATCTTTTAAAAGAGCTTACTCTATACATCAGATTGATCTACTGCTGGATGTGCTTACAGGTTTTCTTTGTTAATTAATTTTCTGAAGCAACAAGACCTTTGTCTTATAATCCTTCTGCTATTTCTGACAATTCGCGGCGTTGCAGATGTACTTTTTGAAATGAAGTCCCAGTATAAAATTAGTGGTTTGAGGCTCTGATCTTGGGGTCCTGGAATTGTGAACAAATTCAGGCACACAAGAGTTAACAGAAGGATGCTGTGTGATTTAAGGTGGATCTCAATCAACTTGTACTGCCTGAAGTAATAACAGTGCCTTTGAGGGCAGATGAGACAGAAAGTATAATGCCTTGAATTTAGGTGGTTAGAACCATAGGGTCACAACAGTGCAGAGGAGAGGGAGGTCTTCAGTTACTTGCTTTTTCACTATACATAAATCTTGTAATTCCTTTTTCTCCTCAAGAGTATATCCATAGTTTAGATTTCTAAAGCCAAAACTTAAAATCTACAAAACATGCGTTTAAACAGTACAAATAAATTATGAGCATGCTAAGGATACAAAGGTGTAAGTCCACAGGGATAGGATACTGTTGTCTTGGCATTAATGAATCCTGGATTAGAAAAACTGAAATTTCACCAGCTACCCAAAATTCAGAACCTGTCATCACTGTTTAGTCTATTTTCATCTGACTGAATGCTGGTATTTAGAACTTGGTATTCTTCCTTGTATTTGCTAGTCATAAAGTCTCCCATTGCTTTTACATTCTTCTCTCTTTGTCTTGATTTTATCTCATTTAATATTAATTTATATTCTCTTTAAATATACAGAACCACAGAAATGTGGAAATTAAGGCAAGAAGTGGTCCCTGGAGCACACCTTGGCTGCCATGGAAAAGGGGTACAAGATGTGTCCAAAGGATTGGAAGAAAGTTAACCCATCATACCCATGAGGAGCAGAAGGCTGCAGATACTGGGAAGAAAAAAATATCTTTTGCAAATTTCTTCTTGATTTGTTGAGATCAATAATTTATTCTGCCTTCCACCTGTAACTTGTGTACTTCTGTCCGAACAGAAAGAATAATTCATAGTCAGGTAAGGCAAATATATGTTAGAACAACCCCAAAATTTCCATAACAAAAACACTTGCCTATTAATTTTCTTATGGTCTTCTGATAAAGTAGTTGCACAGCTTAACATTTCATTGACCCATGGGAAAAAGAGATTGAAGGCCACATAAATGGGTCAAGGCCATAATTCTAGGATGGAAAAGCTGTCTAAGTAAAATAAATTATCCCAGGCACACTTCTGGTCTACCATTCACAGATTATTACAGGTATCCATCCTAGGTAGAGTTAAATCCAATTAAAGCAAAAACTCAGTGCATAAGAAATGCCACACTGTACTGGAGCAGTCATCCTCCCAGCCCAGCACTCTGTCTGTCTGTCTGTCTCTGCTAGTAGGGCACATGGATCAGATGTCTAGGCACTTGCTGATATTAGTCCCCCAGCATCCACAGCTGTTACCATTGAGTTGAAGGAGGGCACCCCCCTTCCTGTTTATGATAACAAAAAAATTGTTCATGAATGTGGTAATGTCTCCTTGATCCTGCTGATACAGCCTGCCTATGAGTCAGCTTCTGTGAGTCTATGTCCTCTTTTGGCAACAAATTCCAGAGGTTCACTAAACCCCAGGTAAGGAAATATTTCCTTTAACTTTTTAAGGTGATAGTTTTAAGAAATACCCTTAGAACTGAAGTTGTACATTTGTTCTATTCACCACCTCCTAGAGTCTGTAAATCTCCATCTCTCTTCTCAACCTAATGCTATTTAAAACATGTGGCCAAACCAGCCTTCCTACTGCCTCCTTGTACAGCAGCAGACACATTCCCAACATCAGTTTGGTTGCCTTTACTCACATCTTCTCTTAGCTTTGTCCTGCCTGAGATGTGGACACCAGAATGGCACCAACGCCTTGTACCTACCACAGATCTGCACAGAACTACAACCATTTCCTCTGTCTTTTCCCGCTACCTCTTCTGCTGAGCAGATGCTGCATAAGGTATTGCATATAACCCATTTGAGCCGTCTGTGAATCAAACACAGAACAATTTATGTGATTATCCCACATCCAAATATTCTTCTTCCAAATTCTTCTTCCAAATTCTCTCTTCTGCCCAAAGCGCGAGTAAAATGGCAATTTTTACATCAGATCATAACACTTTTAAGCATGCAGTAAAAAATACACATTTTTTTTATCGGATTAGGACCATTTCCATGATTGCCATTAGATCTTTCCTCACAAACAGTGGTTTAACTGTAGTTTCTCTAATGCTAGCTCCAATGCTGTCAGGAAAGAGCTGTACAAGGCAGCCTTAATGCAGTTTCCCATTCAGGGTCTAAAGGCAGAACAGATCATTAAGTTTCATGAAAGCAAACAAATACTCAAACACTCAGAAGGAAAATGTTTAAGTGCATTCTCAATATTAGGAGCATTATTTAAATACTAGTGAGAATAAAAGCCTAAATTAACTACAACAGCCACAACGTCATTACCAATACCTGTGTCCATTAATTACATCTTCATCTCATCCCAAACCTTTTCATCAGAGATGGTTGTTCTCAAAACATTTTCATCTGAAAGACTATTTTCTGTTTCTTTCGATTGCAAAAAGCTGTACAAGCAGCTCAATTGTAAAGAGATTATGAAATGGCACATAAAAATTCACACAGTATCTTTTAGGAGTCTTTTCAATGTAAAATTATTAACTGCAATTAATGCTTTTTGAATAGCCAGCCCACTTGGGTTTCCAAGTTTTATTTTCAGAGTTTTACATATGTACATACAATTCTAAGGGTATGCTTTAAAGGAGGGAAAATAAAAAATTAACTGCCCTGTGTTAATACATTAAAGTCATCTACAATCATCAAGGAACTGTGACCAATCAATAATAAATAGCAAACACAAAATCCGAGAGGAAACCACTAACATAAATTTGTCAACTAGAAAATTTGAAGTTAGAAAGGTAAGCAGCAACTGCATATAATAAAACATTAAAAGAATACATTGCCATAAATTAGCAGTTACTAAATCAAGCAATCTCATGATTCTGCAGGTCTGAAGAATGAATAATTCTTCACATAGGCAGAGACTAACAAGGTCAGTTTTTAATAATCTTTTTCATTACTGTATAAAAAAATTCCTTACATAAAGGCTGACAGCATTGTGTAGAAATAGTTTATCTTACTCTTCACATCCAATTGAGCTTTCAGAGTGATTGTTTTTTGCCCATCTAGGTCCATTATCTATGGTTCCTCTCAGGACAACTCTGGATAAAACAGGTCCCCAGCAATCTTTCAACTCTCAGATTTCTTCACCTGAAACTGTTTTCCCATTTTATTTTCACTTTTCCCGTTTTGTTATCTGCCTCCATTTGTCAGAGGACAACCTTTTTTTCTTTAGACTTCCATCACTGTACTTAATGCCATACTCCCACCAGTATTATCTGTATTCTCTGTATCATTTCTCGTGCCTGTTCAGACTGCAGCTTCAGGAGGATGCTCTTTCTCTCTCCGTGAATAAGACAATACCAGCATAATTTTTTTCCTAACCTGCTGAAACATGGACAGCCACGTATCAGACATGAATACTAAGTTTGACCACAACTGAGTGCTTCTTGCCAGCAGAGCTGCACCTTTGAAACTCTGTGGCAGACAGATTGGAGTCCTTTGATACTTGGTAAATTTACATTAACTACAGATATATTCTAGTAAGAATTAGTCATGGATCTTTCCCCCTTCTTCCTGAAACATCTGTCTTTTCACACAGTTTCGCATGTTTTTAATCAAAATAGAAGAAGATTTTACATTTCAGCATGGATACTCAGAATATTTAGCTGACAAGACCTTATAGGTGTCCCAATATTTCTCTATAACAGGAATATATTTGCAACATTTTTTTTCTCTTCGGTTTTTGTAATGCTCAGACAATTAAAACAAAACCCCTAAAAAATATTTCAGAACTTTAAGGTTTTTGACAGCTATGTTATCACACACTTGGCAACGTGTGTTTCTGAGCTAATTAAAGAACTGCACTTAACATATCTATTACTGCGGTTTTACACCTTAATGAAAACTGACAAGAAAAAATTTAAATATTTTGAACCCACAACCTCAACAAATACCCTACAAGCTGCGTTAAGGACCATGTTTCTATAGCAATTAGCTACTAAAATTTCTTCCTCGCTGTCAGCCACTGTTATATGTTTGACTAATGTAGACCCAAAAGGTTGCCCTCTCTTCTTTTTACTAAGAAAATGCTAAGAACTTGATTATTTTTTGACTAATCATTGCAATTGTCAAAGGTGGTAGAAAATACCTTAATTTTCTAATAGTTAAATTTTGAGATGCTAACAAGTAAGCTCCTCAAACTTTCAGTCTCACTTTCTTACAATAATTAGATTTTTTTAGGATTCTGTCTCATAAAAGCACACTTGAATTCTCTTACTCATCTGAGACATCTGACATTTACACAGGGAAAAAAAATCCTTCCCTAATCAAACCTAAAAAAGAAATATTTTTGCATATGGAAGATAGAATTAACTTAAATGTACAAGAAAGGTATGGTTTCCCTCTCTAAGCAGTAAGGATTTATACAGAAAAAAATCTCCAGAACTACTTGTATATCATTTTTCCCAAAATAATTATGGAACTGATTCACTCTTGTATTACTTCAGTCCCAGAATACATTGAAATCATCTGACTTCAAAACTAGAATTATACCACAATGAATCATGTTTATACACATATTTAAATCAAACTATTTTCAGATATGTCCTTTTAATATTAAACACCCTCTGCAATGCATGTGTTTCTGCACCTGAATATCAAACTACCTACACGTGCCCTAACAAAACCTTAGAGATCCCCTTGGCCACTTCTTCTTGTTTGTACAAGACAGAAATTATGGAATAATGAAAAATTATATAAAACAATAGTGAGTAATGAAGAGCTCCATTTTCTCATCTTCCCTCATAATGGCCTGCAAGTTCTTCTCTGTTTTTAGCTTCACAAAAAGATCTTTCCTTAAGGCTCCCTTTCCTGGCCAAGTATTACAGGGCTTTCAAAATCCATGTCCTCTTCAGTATCTTTCCATCCCATGACTACAGATGAATTTCCAAACTAGAAGTTTCTTTACAGTATGTATTTTACAAACTATGAAAGTATTTATGTTTTCTATATAACAAAGGTTCAAGGAGCAAGAAACCATCTTGTTGCTCAGCTACTGCTGAGGGCAGCCACACTACAGAGAGCTAGTGGACTGAAGCTGTACAGTATTTAAGGAGGGTGGGCAGAAAGCATGACGCAGAACTAAAAGATTCTTATGCTGCTACTGACTTTTCAGGGTTATCTCTCTGTGTACCCTGTAAATAAAAGTATTTTCTATACCAGAAAGGAAAAGGAAAAGTAAAATATGGGGAAAAAAGCTCTATTATTGCCTCTTCAAAAAATATATTTTCAAAAGTCATCACAAAAAAAGTCATTACAAAGAAGATGGGTGGAGTTTTTTAGTTCTGGCTATTCAATGCCATCCACATCACACCATGGGGGGCACTTTTTTTTTTTTTTTTTTTTTGCCAGGAAAAAGAAATACCAGTGCCAGAAGAAGGAAGGGGCATTCCTTTCCTGTCTTTCTTGCCCAGCTTTTGGCAGAGGCAGCCACTGCAAACAACCCAGAGAGGGGGACCAACCCAGCAGCAAAGTCCAGTGCCAGAGTCACTGCCAGCCACCACCAGAGCTGCTGCAAGTCCTGGCAGTCACCACTCACAGCCACTAATCACTGTAAGCTGCAGTGTTCACCAGGATCATCACCACCACCACCTGCCACTGCTGCCACCACCAGAGCCAGCATTTTCAGCAGCATAAGTCCTTTCAGATGAAACAGCTTTCCAGGTTTTGATTTGTCCCTGTTCTCTGTTGGTTTTATGGCTGGGAAAGGGTGTTAAACCACGGAAACTCATTTACCACCCTGTTTTCCTTGTTCATCTGAGCCTTGTGGTTTTATCTTATGAAAGATATTAGCAGAAAAGTGAGCTTGAATTTCTGCTGAACTTATTTTTTGAATAGGCTTGCTAAAAGTAGCAGTTACAGTTAGAAATCAAGAACTATATACGAAAATTTTAAAAAATCCCCGCTCTTGACCAAACTCTCTCAAGCTATGCTTGATTTCAGAGATAAGTGCACTATGTTACATACTCAATCTCAAAATTGAAATTAAAATTTCACATTATTCGTCAATACATACATAGGAACATACAAAGAAAGACACGTTTTCTGAGCTGTATATTTACCTGTCTAAGCATGACTTCAGATCTAGCTAGAAAATCTTTGTATTTACTCAGTTTTCATATTAAATGTATCAACTCTTTACTGAGTCTTTAGAAAAAACAAGCAGATCAAAACTTTATGCAAATAACAACCACTACTTGATGATGATTTTGCCAATGGGCGTCCTAAATTGACACAGATATTGGATTAAGTGCTAGAGAAGACAGGACAAATCTGTTTTCTGTACAACCACAAAAAGCATGATTGAAGCTTAGCAGCTTCTGTCCAAGTCTCTGCACCATGCTGGAAGCTCGCAGTTTGGCCATCCTATCTGTCTCCTCAGGCGCTTGTTATTGTCGCTTACTGTCTAAGCAGTAATCAGCAAGGACACGTGTTGAGAATTTAGATCAAACAAAATAACTATCAAAAAATTACCCGGTTTTAAATGACAGAAAACACATATAAAGCACGTGTGCCTGTGGTCTGGTCTGACTGGTGACAGTAGCTGGAAGCAATCAGCAGTTATAAGCAACACCCAACATGACTTCCTGCAACTGCACATTAACACAGGCACTAAAGCCATTTAGGAGTTCTATCTGTCTTGCCTCACATATATATATATATATATATATATATATATATAAAAATAAATTTTACTAAAGTGACTGGGCTCTGATTTTCATGGTCCTCAAATGTCAATGAACAGCTGACAGTTCAAGGCCTCCAATGACTTTTTGACAGCGAAGAGCACCAAGAGGAAAACTCCAGCTCATGCTGATGAGGCAGCCATGTAAATAAGCTGCCTGGGTTTGGCCATGTGAAGAAAACAGCAGGAATTGAAAAGTATGGGATGAGGGAGGGACTGGTGACCTAAAACATCTGTAAGTGTGCAAGTTTGACAGATTGTGCTCTCCTGCATTACTTCTACTGCTCCACTGTAAGAAGCTTAGTCTGTAGGACACTGGTAATGCAGGACACATCTACAATACTCTCTGAAGTCTACAAAATCCGCAAAAATAACTCAACAGAAATCTAGAGGTAGGAGTTTTCTCTAATGTGATGCAGGTTAACATGCCACAGTAAGAAGATACTACATAGAGCATGGAGCATCTGATTTATTCATAGGAACATGCTAGGACCTCTACTTTAAATTTCAGATGATCAGAATAAGGTCACTGTTCAATAAGGATGTTACTATTCAAAAAAGATATGTGATGCATAATAAAAATGTGCAAGTAAACAACATAAGGTATATAAACCCACAAAATAGTTGGTTTTTTCAAGTAGTAGATGCAGAGGGTTTTTTATATGCACAATGACAGTGTGAAACATCAAATAAAACAGTACCCCAAGGAACATGGTATTGATCAAATCTGAGACTTTAAAAGTGAAGATTTCTTTCCTCCATCTTCAGCTGCTAAGCCAAATCAACACGAGTTAATGATATTTGCTTTCAGTTTTCTAAAGGATCGTGTGCAGGCCTAGAGCCTGATAAAGAATCCAAAGAACTCAAGCATGTACTTGAACACACTTGAACAGCCCAGAATTCAGCTGAAAACCTTACCTAACTTGAAAAAATGTAAATGTATAAAAACGAAGAGCAGGTCCTCTTGGACATATTTTTGAGAAGATGAATGAGAAGATATTGAAAAGAGCCAGCAAGTAAGTTATCTGACCAACCTGATCACTTTCTAGACTGAAATGAATGGATCTGGGGACCAGGAGATAGCAACAGAGGCATTTACCTCAACTTTTTCAAAGCTTTTGACACTTTGTCCCAAAACAGCCATCTCTCCATATGTGGGCATTACAGTCTATATATGTAGCCCACTACATGGATGGAAAATGGTAAAATGGGCAGGGTCAGAGGGCAGAGATTCATGGGTCATGCTCTACTTGAAGATAATATGAAGAATACTGTCTTGGTTTGAGACAATTTGAAGGAGCAGAGACCTCAGACAGAAGTCTCCTCCCTCGGATTTAATACCTCTGGTTTCTCCAGTACAGAGAGAAAGACAAAATACACCCAGATGTAAGTGAAAAAATAACTCTTTCCCAAGAAGAATGATAATAACAATACTGATAAAAGTGGGCTAAGCCAACCAATGAGGAGAAATTTCCCAAACCCCACATCCCAGACCAAATCAAGATGGTGACCCGCCTCCTCCACCCAGAAAAAAAAAAACCCACACATGGCCACAGGACATTCCACGTGGTTTGCCTCCCCCATGCCTGGAAAAACATGGCAGGAATGGTTGGACAGTCAGCACTGGCAGGAAATGGTAGATACCTGGGATTCAATAGCGGCAGACACTTGCATAGTGCTGGAATGAGGCTGTGGTGGTGGTACCAGCAGTTGGAGCAGGGCTGCGGATCCCCCCCAGGCAATTGGAAGAACCCACAAGACACCTTCTAAGATGTTGCAGCTGTCTCTGACATCAGCAAAGATGAGTCCATTGTAGCTCATTGTGGCTCATCAACAAGACCTTCAGTCTGGGTGTGAATGTTCCAAGGAGTTATCACAGCTGAGTCATCAGTGTAAGGAAAAGAAACACTATCCCACCTCCCAGGGTTTGCCTCTTTCCTTATCTTGGTTAACACCCAGCTTGTAGCCTAGGGTGTCAGATGTGCAGGCCTTCAGCACCTGGCCTGGGTGGCCACTCTCCACCTTGTTAGCAAAGCACGTTGATGATTGAGCCATTAACACCAATAGCCCAGCCTCTTATGCCACCTGATCTGTGGTCAAATGTTTTAGTCAATAATCACTAGCAGTTCAATCTCTTTAAAGAAGGCAAAACAGCAAAAAACCAAAAAGGCATATCTGGAGAAAAGAGAAAAGGCAGATTACCAGAATTTTTGGTTAATCCAGGACAATATTCTTGGGGTCTATGCTGGGATCTGTCCTCCTTCATACAGTCATCTGTGACGTGGAGGAAGGAGGAAGGTGGTTTGATGGAGGCCACTCTCATCAAACTTGTGCCAAATTGGTGGTGGTGTCAGTTGTTTCACTTAAGGCCAAGGCTGCCATTCAGTGAGGCTGAAAGAATGGACCGACAGGGTCCATGTGAAATTCAACAGGAACCAGTACCAAATTCTGCACCTGGGAAAGAGGAACTTACCATTCATTCATCTGTTGCATTTGTATTGCTGTTGTTCGATGAGAAGAAAGAGCTTGAAAATGCTCAATGTCCGTTTTTACTGCATTTTGTCCAAAGCTTTCTGAGGTTTTTGGGGTTTGTTTGGGTTTTGTTTTGAGTAATATGTCACATATTTTGAAAATTATCAGTTCAGTGGGAATAAAATGTCACTAGAGCAGGGCAGATTTATTCTGACAGCTCAGTGGCTTCATTGATCCTCCAGACTACAACAGGAACTCAGTGAGAGGACTGGTCCCTTTTCCTCCAGTTTCTCACCTCTGCATTTTTTTTTTATTTTTCAAATTTGTCTAATGAAGAGTGCATTTTCCAGTTGCTTTCAAGGAATTATTCCCCCCTTGCTGCCCTGGTCAATGCTATCCCTCCACCCATAGCAAATTCTCACATCTCATTTTTCTCATTAATTTATTTGAGTACCAATTCGCAGTAAGAAATTACTCAAAAGCTATGTTATTGCATAATATCATTTTTTCTATTATTTAATTAAATTTCCAGTCCAAAAAACTTCCTTATGCCTTGTATCTTGAGAGAATACTGGGGAGCCTGGAAGCACTTCACTCATAGCAAGAAAGCCTAAATTGTCTACGCAGAGCACCATACTGTATCTGGAGCTGTCAACAGCTCAATACTGCCATGAACTTACAGTATAGTACAAAATCCCAGGAAGTGCCAGTACAAAAAAAAAAAAAATCACTTGTGAACAAGAAAAGCACAAAGCTGATTGAAGTTTTGTGCTGGATTCAGAGGGCTTATGGATCAAGACCTCTGAGGAGAAACAGATTTTCAGCTTTGTAATGCATCCACTCCCTAGGATACAAAAAACGTCATTTTTAAAGAAAAATGAAACAAGGGTTATGACCACCACTAACTAAAAACAAAGAGGAAAAACTCACCAGACATTCATGAACTTCATCTCTCCAGTATACTACCACTACCAGAAATCCCATGGAGACATAGTGATTTCAATCAACTAAAAAAAAATAAAAACCAAACAAACAAAAACCACAAAAACACACAAAAATCAAACAAACAAAACAAAAACCAAAACAAAACAAAAACTTCTAAAGTACAATATTACATATTATAAATATTTGTGGGGTCACTGTATTTTTCAGTCCTTTAGGAAAACTATTTGAGATGTCTGGAAAGTAGGGTGCAAAACACCAGAGGCATTATTTAGCCAGAATTTCCAAGAGAGAGGGAATAAATTCTTCTCTCAAGAGTGGCAAAGTTGGAGCACCAAGATCCAAGAAGTGCAAAAGAACCTCCATCCCCCGAAACTGGAACAAACTGAAAAGAGACCAAGTGTGTTAATTATTATCTACAAGAAAAAAGGGTATTTTCTGTTTTTCCTTTTAGCCTTCAAGAATGGCCTTAAGGGGGCTGTCATTTATACCAGGTTTTTCTTGATAGCACAGAACTGTGCTGCCTTTGTTGTGGAAGCCAAAAAAGATTTTACTCTGTGTTCCCCTGCTATCCAGAAACTAGATTAAATGACACACTGAAACACAGTCTGGTTTTATTACTGCTCTGTGTATATGTGTGTGTGTATACACACATACCAGAGCAAATTAAAGTGCCTACAGCATTTTGAATTTTAGGATCTCAAAATGACCAACTTTTGAGTCTTTTTTTATCAGCCATAGTACATTAAAACTACACTGTTCCCAGAATATTCTTGTGTCATTCAATAACATTGCATTTACAGCTGTCATTCTGTATTGCTCAGGAAAATGAATCCACCTCTTGACTCCCAGCTATGATACAAGAGTCTGCACTGAACCTCACACTAAGCAAGATATTTCAGATGCAAACGCCTCCAAGCGATCGGAGAAAAAATAAGAGCCAGTAATTCAAAATAAAAATATTCACATTAAAGGAACAATTAGAAGCATTCTATGTAGACAGCTCTAGCAATACCAAAAATACTACAGCTCAAGAAGAATCAGTCTGGCAAACAAAATGGCTGTGGAACATTTTTATTTCCTCACTGGTTTATGTTCTCAAATGCAACACCAAAATTGGTTTTATTTTCATCCTTCACTATCTTGATTTTATAACACCAAGGTTTTTGAACAACAGATATTGCACTAATTCTTCTCAATCTTATTCTTTTCCTTCATACACTGTAAGTTCCCTCCAATCCCACGTGCCTCAGTCAGGCTGCTTCCCACCTTTCTGGACACCAGGGCTTTGTTGCTGAAGTGCTGTTTGTTGTATTCTCTCTGTCATTTATTAGTCTTCCACAGAGAGCAGATTATATTTTTCTTTCCTACTTTCTGAGCAGCCACTTAAGATTAAATATTCTCACAAATTAATGTCATTATTGGGAAGAGTATATGCCTGCAGTGTGGAAGATGCTACCATTGTATTCATGGGGTTTTTTTGATTCACACTTGTAGTGTGTTTCTGTGCTTGGGTTTTGGTAGTGAGAAGGCCTACAGGGGTGACTTCTGTTACAAGCTGCTAGAAGTTTCCCCTGTCTAGTGGAGCCAAAGCCAGCCAGCTCCAGGATGGGCTTCCTGCCACTGGCCAAGACCAAGCCAATCAGGAGTAATAGTAATGCCTCTGTGATAACATAGTTAAGAACAGAAGGTTGTGGTGAAGGAAGAATTCCAGGCAAGAGCAGAGTGGGAACATGGGAACAACAAGGTAGACACCAGGGTCAGTGCAGAAGGAGGGAGAGGAGATGCTCCAGGCACCAGAGCTGAGGTCCCTGCAGCCCATAGTTCAGGCAGTGATGGAGCAGCTGTGCCCCTGTAGCCTGTAGAGGACTATCAGTGTGCAGAGACACCCCTGCAGGTCATGGTGGAGCCCATGCTGGAGCAGGTGGATGCATGAAGGAGGCTGTTATCCCATGGGAGGCCCAGGATGGAGTGAGGTCCTGCAGGAGACCTGTGGCCTGTGGAGAGGGAAGCTCACGCTGGAGCAGGTTTTTCCCAGGTAGGTCTTATGGCCCTGTGGGGGACCTACGTAGGTACAGCTCATTCATGAAAGGACTGCACCCCCTGGAGGAATGACCCACAGGACAGCAGTTTGCGAAGAGCTGTTGCCCAAGGGATGGGCTCATGCTGGAGAGGTCCATCAAGGACTGTTCTCCTGTGAGAGGGACCACACAGGAGCAGGGCAAGGACTCCTTTCTCTGAGCAGTGGCAGAACCAACAACAGATTGTAACCCCCATTTCCTGTCCCCCTGCACCACTGGGGAGGAGGAGGGAGGACACTGAAGGAAGGAGGGGTGCAGGGAAGTGTTTTTAGGATTGTTTTATTTCTCACGCTTTAGCTCTTATCCTGTTAGTAATAAATTTAAGCAATATCCCCAGTTTGAGTCTATTTTGGCTGTGAAGGTAATCAGTAAGTGACCTCTCCCAGCTCTTACCTCAACTCATGAATCCTTCGTTGTTGGGTTTTTTATTCTCCTCTGTCCAGTTGCAGAGGGAGAGTGAGAGAGTGGCTTTAGTGGTTACCTGTCATTCCAGTCAGGGTCAACCCACTACAGCACTTCAAGAATAAACATAACCTTAGAGTGGAAAAGAGACACTGCAGCTATAATTTATTCATGATCACTACGTACATAATAAAATGGGAGCCTTTAACAAAAAAAAAAAAAGAGTATTTACAACTCCAAGAATATAAGGTAAACAATTAAGGACTTGCTGCTCTTTGCTATTGCTTAGCAGTGAGGGAGCATGTAGTGCATGACATGAGTGATTATCAGACTCTGGTGAAAGTTTCTATGCTGCTGGCATACAAAGTATCTATGCTGTCTTGATTTAAAGCTACCATATGAAAATAAAATCTGTACGAATTAGTTTTTGAATCTAACAAAGTCCCAAGCTTAATTGAGCAATGCTTACCAAGGGATACCAAACAGTCCAACCCACATTGAAGAGGTTTACACATAAGCATGAAGACACTGAGCCCTTTATTCTAGAATGATATTAGAGACAGCACAAATGCTGCAGCTGTGGTATCCGCAATATAGGAACTGTCTGTGTCTAGCCAAAAGAAAAATTTTTTTCCTTTCCAACTCTTCTCTCACCCCTAATTTCTAACATAATTTCTCTTCAGTTCTTTCCCAATGATGACTTGATTCACTAGGGGACAAACATGCAAAATCCCTCATATTCTAATTAAAGAGATCTTGTCTTATGTTGCTATATATAAGGTATATAAGAGCTTATCTTATAATCAGCCTTCCCCTCTTCATTTCCCCTTCCCCCCCCAGAAGCTTGATGGTCTCTATTTTGAGAAATCATCAAACTCAAACAGGACAAAAATGAGTTTCTGCGTCTTTTTTCCTCTTTTTTTTCTATGGTAATTAAAACTGGCAGACAGAAATAATGCTCAGGTTGACTTCCTTTTATCAGGGTCAGCTAATTAAACTGTGATATTTTGAAAGTGCCTATCACTTTTGTATCAGAGGAAGAAATTTTGCAAAATATCTTCATGACTCAAGGCTTCAAGTAACAATGATTAAAAATCTTGAATATTTAGGACCCTGAATCCTGCTGACGAGGAACGTCTCCAGCTTTTAAGTCATTTAGCTATTTTGAAAAAGCCATCCTGAGTGCAAAATCACAATTTGGGGCCATTAAAAGATAGGAAAGCACATAGGATGTTCTAAGCACCAGTGGTACCCTATGGTAAAGATGTGCACTTCCCATGCCCACTGGCAGGATATATGCTCAGCATCTAACTAAATCTTACTTGGCCCTCCTACAGATCCTCCCTTCTTCTATCAGACCTGGACCCCATCTAGAGCAGCTCTTCATGACAACAGGCAGTGCCCCAGCAGAATTGATTAAAGACCAGGTTCGAAGCGAATTCATAAATTGTGAGAGTAAATTTACATTCCAAAAGCTGCAGAAAAGCATTTTTCATCTCTTAACAGAACTACGCTGTGTTTAGTCAAAATATTCAGAGCAGGCCTTTTCCCCAGAAGGCACGGAGGCACAGCTCCACCAAAGTTAATGGAGCTGGACTGATTGACACTGGTGAAGAAGCTAGCTCAGGATTTGACTGTTTTAATACTAAATAGCTTTCATTTGGACTCTAATTTCAGCACACTCTGCCCTCCCTCAGGCATTCATCTTATATCCTGCATGGCTAATTTGTACTAAACATAAAATATGCATGTTTGCTGTTGTCTACAGGACTAAAATATTCAACCTACCCATGCATGCTACAGTCAGTTTCCCCTGTACACTTCAAAGTCATAAGAATGTGCTATGATAGGCATACCTGTGCATTTGGGAATGCATCTGAAAATTTATTAAAAAGAAAACATTTTTAACTTCTTACTGAATCTTTAAGTGCAGGCCTGATGTGTTTACTCTCTATGGACTTGCACAACAATTAAAAGGTCTATTTGCACACCTATAAATTCTAAATTTTAGCACATTCTTGTTTCAATAAGAACTCAAATGCCGCCTCAGCAGGGCAAGAAAAGTTCTTGCCTAAGGTATTTTTTCTAAAATGAGGAAAAACAGAAGTAAACAAAAATCAAAGCTCTTCCTTGCCATCATACCAGCAGAGCACACTCTAAGCCCTGAGAATTACATTTCTATGTGAGGCAAAGTCAAATGAAAGAGCCTGATGCTAAGTAGGGTAACAAGAGCCTCACCAAGAGCTGCAGCATGCTGTCTGATAGGTTGCCTGGCTGTTACAGGACAAAGGCAGGCAACCTTCTCCTCCTGTTTGCATTTTGCTGCATTTTGCTTATGCTTCACTAAAATCAAGAAAGGTTAGTCACTGACATCTGAAACACAATGTGCTGCTGACCCTAGTGTGTGTAGACAAAAGAGCAGAAGAGTAGAATTCAAATTATTATTTTGCACCCAAATCTCTTTTCTTGCTAATTCCCTCCCAACATTAGCCATAAGAATTCTGTCTGAAGAAAATGTAATTTACAGGTCAGCCTGAAAAATCCAAAGCTCTCAGAATAATTGTAGAATAATATTTTCTGTCTCCTAAAACAACATGATGACGAAATCTATAGTTTAATTCCTCTGCAGTTATAGCTCTGACTACAGCCTAGAGTTTAAAATATTCTTTGCCAACTATCACAGGTTCTACTGAGCATAGATCTTCTACCAGCAAAATTTCATGTGAAGCTGAATTTTAAGTACTAAAGTAGATTTGCTTGGCAAATAGAAGTATTATTAATGTGCTGTTTTAAAGGTAAACTAGCAGGAGAAATGAAGCCAACTCAAAAGAGATTATAAGTCAGAATTACAATTTAATAAAAATAATACAATAAATACAATTATACAGATAAACAATTGGTTTTAACCCACAAAACCTAGATATATAACCTGGCACCCTAGGGCATGAACAGAATGGTGTTCATTGGCCCCCCATGCTGAGCCCCATGTGGTCCCCCTGAGTCCAAAGTAAAAGGAAAGGAAAACCTGTTGGTGCAAGTGGTGGTCACAAGTGGTGGTCACTGTCTGGTCGAGGTTCTGGTCCTCCTCTGCATCCCAGGAGTGGTCCCAGAAGTCCCAAGACCCCAAGATTATATACACTCAGGTTTAGGTGGGAATGCTCAAACATTGTGTGTTTGGGATATATCTAGCATTGTCTTAGAATCATGAAGAGTGCAATAGTAACACCAGTAGAAGAGAGGTGACTAAGTAAAGAGACACCTTTGCCTTTATATGCTCACTTTCAGACTGGTTTAATTGAATTTCCTGACATGAAGAGAGCTATTTCTGGTCATCTATTCAGCCTGTTGCCTTGGAAAACCTCTACAGGAGGATGCCACAGGCAGTTTTAACAATACAGAATTGGAGTGAAATTAGAAGAGTAAAACAGAAGAGTACGCCTGTGTAATTTTCCATTTTACAGAGATATGTACTACAGCTCAAAAAAAAAGCCATTACAAATGTAATGATTTACAGAGAAATCAGACAAGGAAGAACAACACAGATCTTGTGCCCAAGTGAGGAGTGCATTGCACAACCCTTAATGTGACAGTAACAAACATATTTTTCAATCATGCTACAGATTCTCTGTCAAAGGCATATTACCACAGCATGAGATGTTCCAAGGACATCAATAGAATTCCTGTACTTGTCTAATCTTACATTTTAGTTTCTATGTGAAAAATGCATGTTCATTTATGTCTCACTTTGATGCCTAAAGAAAACAGGATAAACAAGTCAAAGTAACGTCTCCAAAACCACCAGCCACTAAACTACTGCACAGTAAAAATAAGGCAGATATTTTGAGACATGCTTGCAGTATACAGCCCTTCAGGCAAGATTAACTTCCTAAGCAGCTTTGCTTTAAAATAAATAAATGTCCAGCACCATTGCCAAAGACCAGCATATTCAGGGAATTTGAACTGGTGGGATGGGAATAATGCACTGCAAAGGAAAAAAGCCTTCTGCAAGAACTTCCCAGTAGCAGCAATGACTGGGTTAGTAGCAGCAATGACTGAGGTATCTTGTTTATCTCTGGACCTTATATGAGCTAGTGTTTTGCAGAGTAAAGCAACACAACACAACTACAGCAGCACATTTGCCCAGGCTGAGGTGATATGACATCTGTTCGAGATCAAAAGACAGAATAATTAGCATTCCAGGTCATTCACTGTAACTACCACTCTCAACACCCAGAGCATGTCATGTTCTAGCTATGTGTCAATAAACTCAGGGCTTGAACAAGTGGCTTCTTAACAGGCTTCGGTCCTGACTTCCAGCATACAAATTCTGGGGGTGAGAGCTCCTCTACTGCAGAAAGTTAAAGAACAGCTAAATATGTTTTTGCTGCTTTTTAAATAAGTTCTGAAGAAGCTCTCCTTCTTATAAGAAAAAGTTTTATTCTCTGTCCATAATAGAAATTATGCATTTTCATTAAAAATAAAACCAAATCCATAGTGTACATGAAAGTGATGAAATGAGGGAACAAACAGCTTTCCATGGAATACCATAGTAAGAACTGAAGGATTTCTTATTTTGCTCTATAAAGACCTGCTTTATAAACACCTTTGCATCAGCAAAACAATCCAATACAGTTTCCACTATCCCAGACACCAACTGGGAGTAGATGTAGAATGATGCCAAGTCAATGGGAATTCAAAAGTGGCCAAAAGTCCCCAGAGTAGAACCCTGGTGCATTGTGGTGTCTGACCTGAAGCAATAAAAACCTACTAGTGTTTTGGATTTTTACATAGGCAGACCAAGAAACCCACCATGCATAATAAACATCTCTGTCTTACTTCTGAGACTAAGCTCATGCTTTTCATGTATTAAAAAATAACTGTGTTTCAGCACTGTTTTGGTGACCTCTATAAGACTTTTAATCAAATCTTCCATATAACTGGGGCTTCAGAGATTATTTGATTTCTTCTCAAGAAAGAGAGAGACAGCTCTTGTTTCAATTAATATTTCAATCTCACAGAACACTGCATAATCAAAAAATGAGAACTCAGTAATTAAAGATTAAAAATATCATGGAATCCTTATGTGACCATAGCAGTATAAACACACCTCAAGATACCATAGCAAAGCTTCCATTTTTATTATGAAATAAAGTATCTTGCAGGCTTATAAACTGCCAGTCAATGTAGATGTATTTGGGCATCACTCCATAGAGCATTCATTCATTCATTCCTCTGCTCTTCTCTTGAGCTCTTCTCTTCTCTTGAACTTGTCATATTGAGGCATTAGAGGTCAGCCTCCTAAAGAAAACTAACCACTGCTCAGTTTTAAATCCATGAGGAATTGTGGGACTTGTAATTTACTTCATTCAGAAGTGGCACTGGAGATGCAGCAATCATAGAATCATAGAATATCATGAGTTGGAGGGAACAGACAAGGAGTATCAAGTTCCTGGCCCCGCACAGGATAGCCTCAAGAATCACACCATGTGCCTGAGAAAGTTGTCCAAAATTTTTTTGAACTCTGGCAGTCTTGCTGCTGTGACCACTTCTCTGGGAAGACTATTCCAGTGCCCAACCACCTTTTGGGTGAAGAATCTTTTCCTAATATTCAATCAGTGCCTGCATCTCCACTTCCCCCCACAGGGAAATTGTAGACTGCAATGAGGTCTTCCCTTGGGCTTTTCTTCTCCAGGCTGAACAATCCAAGTGACCTCAGCTGCTCTTCATACTGCTTCTCTTCTAGACCCTTCACCATCTTTGTTGCCATCCTATTTCAGATTCAAACTGCACACAACCTTGCAAGGGCATCAGGCCAGGGGAAAGATTTTGTTCTTAAGCCAGTCCTCTTTGAGTGTTTGTCTGATAGGGATTGAACCAGCTAGACAAATATGAATTTTGGATTATAATCCACAGACACCCATGCGAAGCCTCAAGAACTGTCAAGCACAGACTGAATAAACAAAAGGTACTGCTGTATTTTTCCCAGCACAGAGAGTTCAGTTTCCTCCTTTTGGCCATCGTAGATTCACAAGAATTTCCAAACATATGCTTACTTTATTACTACTCTGCAACAGGATCACTCCTTCTATTTCAGGTTAAAAGGCTTTATACAAAGGCAAAGCCTTATCAGACAGCACTGACCTGTACTTCTCATCCTGAAGAACAACTACAAGGACTTTAAGGTGGCAGAAGCCACTTCATCTCAACATGTGACAGTAGTTCTACAGTCCACAGCAACACTATACAAGCCAGAAGGTGATGCAAAGTAATAAAGCCATTAGAAAATCTATCAGCACAAATTAGGACAACTACCAGAACAGAAGTTCCCAGACTGAAAATGGGGAGAACTCAAAGTGAGAAATCTCTGTTTTGAAAAAGTCAGTCATTAGGTCTCATAGCTAAGTGCAGGGGAAGGGCAAGCCCTGCTGAAACCTGGGATCCTTATTTCCTTATAGCCTCCTGCCACCTACTGTAAGGATTAATATCCTTTCTACCAGAAGAATTCACTTCGAGGAGACAGGTGTTCACTTAGGAAGTCTTTCCTGCCTGGAAAATGCCTTTTTCAGGGGTGGTTTAGATGGATTTTTTTTTTCCTTTTGCTTCTGCATTCCGGAGAGGAATGGGGGGAGAGAGACAACCCTCACAGACATGCTATGGGCCTCTGCAGTCAGGGGGTGGGCCAGCGGGGGCTGGGGGCAGCGATGACAAAGCCTAAAGAGGAACAGGAGGCGTGCCTTTCTCAGGCCCAGTGCTTTGCCACACTGTTGCAGTTTTTCCTTTGAAAATCTAGCGTTCTCAACTTTTTGGAAAAAACTTTCTTGAACTTGAAAAACTTTCTTGAATCTTGAACTTGAACCTGGCATTTTTGGGGGTACCATATTATCTTACTTTACACCTACTACCCAGACTCACTTTATTTTGCTCAGTCCAGTGGAATCACTGCCTTTGGTATTTCCTTTGTTTGCTTCTTTGCTTACTTTACCGAATGGCCTTTTGATCTCCAGCCATTCCCCTCTCCCTCCTTCTCCCACCCTTTGTCTTTTCTGCCACTGTTTTCATGCTCAATTGGCTCTCCTTTCTTCATCCCTAGGCAGGCATCACTGCACTCCTTTCTTGGCCATAACTGACCCCAAATTTCTCTGTCACCTCTAGCTCTTCCAGAGCTAATGACCAGAACGGACCATGGGAAGATGCAGGTGACATCCCACCCACCTCACCTGTGAGCTGGAGAGATAAGCGGGTGGTCTTCTGACAGCAGGGTGATAGAGCATGTATATCCCACATCTGCCAGGTAACCATCAGAGCAGCTCAATGTTAGTGACTGTTTCCTAGTGTAAAATCTGAAGTTTTAGTTTCATGACTCAATGAAAATAAAGGTGGAAGAGAAAAGAAAAAAAGGATATGGCAAAATGGAACTATTGTCATAAGCTACATACATCTAAATTAGGATGTAAGAGAAAGGATGGACAATGTGGGAACGATATTTTATCCTCAAATAGAAATAAAGAACATCATTGCAACTTTTAGACAAAAATAATGAAATGCATAATGTGTTTCTATCCTTTGCATCTCAGTGGGGAAAAAAAAAATCAACACAAATCCACTGCAGACACAGTAGCATATGTCAGCTAAAGAAGGAGAGTTGTTTTATTATAAGAAAACTGTATATTTAGAAAGGCAGGAAATCTTTGGGCCTGGGTTTTGGTTGTTGGGGGGAGGGGTGTTTCTCCATTTTTAGTGCCTTCCTCATTTTACAAAAGCTCATTACTTAAACTAGGCATTTGGGATCTATATTAGGGATCAGAGGCATAAAAGCACAACTTTAGTGAGGCTGTAGTTTCTGAAATCCTTTGCAAAGTGGGATCTTATGGAACCTGCCTGACACAAGGGAGAAAACCAGCATAACTGTGTCTCAGGCTCAGAAAGATATTGCCTCGATAATCAGTTCTAGCACACACAGTGGGATCATCTAAGAAAGAAGGCTAAGAAACAGCTGTGGAAGTAGACGGAAGAGAAGACAGGCAGGAAAGTGCTAC
>NW_020955941.1:26891-28171 GCF_003031625.1 Empidonax traillii
AAGCACAACTTTAGTGAGGCTGTAGTTTCTGAAATCCTTTGCAAAGTGGGATCTTATGGAACCTGCCTGACACAAGGGAGAAAACCAGCATAACTGTGTCTCAGGCTCAGAAAGATATTGCCTCGATAATCAGTTCTAGCACACACAGTGGGATCATCTAAGAAAGAAGGCTAAGAAACAGCTGTGGAAGTAGACGGAAGAGAAGACAGGCAGGAAAGTGCTACAAAGGACATCTCTCTCTTCCCTGCATAATTTAAGCTGTGTATTTATGAAACACAGTGAAGGCCTAATTATGTTAGCTTGTAATGAGCACTTAATTGCAACGAGTCACAGTTTCAAGCTGGAGGGAACAATTATTTTTATTACTGCTAAATAACGTACAGGATGCTGTGTAAGATTACTTTTTTCCCCTAACTCTAACAAAGCAGCCTCACCAGCTTCACTGCTTTCCTCTTTTAATACGGCAAGTTTCAGCTCTGTCTTCTCTGATGCTCATCACAATCTCATTCCACTTATTCTTTTGCTTTCATTAGTCCTTTGGAATTTTCAAGCTGTATAATTTCTATCCATATCACAAATAGAGAAAAGTGCAAAAGTATTTAAGTATTTCCTTAGCATAGGTATGTAGTATCAGTAACTTCCACGGGTTCCTCAGAACTGGATTACAAAGAATTTCATTTCAGCACATATTTTCCTGGAGATTGTTTTTTCAATGCTTTTTCTTTTCTTTTTCTTTTTTTTTTTTTCATTTCCAATTCAGGCATGTAAAAGAAAAAAAAATATTTTTTTTGGCTGAGACGTTTTGATTTTCAAAATTATGCTGGAAAAAAACTTTATTCCTGTGTGTCTCAGTTTAGTGAGACTGAAACCTTTTGCTAAGGAGGATGAGTTATGAGGAAGACCAAGCTCCTCCCTCCAAGCAATTGTGAATCCGAAATTAAGAGGCTCCAATGGAGGAAGTATGGAGAAAGAAAAGATAACTGCCCTTTGTTAAAGGATATATGTGTATTGGCAGAACAACACAAGAACAGAAAAACAACTAAACAATAATCTTGTACCCAAAAGTTCCCTTCAAAAAACACCCCAGTTCAGTACTTGCCGCCTTTTGGTGCAATTCTAACCACGACCGGGGGGCGCTGTTGGGTCACTGGAGGAGCAGAGCCTGCAGTTGCTCTGTGCTGGCCGGCAGGGGGCGCTGTTGGGCTCTGGCGGTCGCGGTGTGGGGGCCTCGGTGTGTGGGAGAAGCCGAAATGGAGATCTCCCCCCTCACCGAGAAGGGG